>NC_056741.1:398530709-398598209 GCF_019279795.1 Protopterus annectens | reverse complement strand
CATAGTCAGTGCTGTTATCTATACCTTACAAGTATTACTACATTACCCTATAGCCTTAGTTTGGACAGTGATATGACTGTTGTCATCTTTATACATGAACCGGTTTTACTTGCAGTATATACCTCTTATATAGTATACCTGTGGGGGAAATGTTTGTTAGCACTAACTAACTGTTTCTACACATACTCCCAGATTCCAGGTTGATGTTGTGCATATAGCTGTCCATCTCTTTCTGTAGAGACTCTGGCCATATCTTGACCACATGCAGATGAACCGGGACATAACTAGACTATTGCCCTCTTCAACCTTTAGTGACTTACCATAGTCTTATACAGGCTTTCCTACACAGTTATATTATGTAGCACAGTGTGGGTGACAGTGATCAGTGATACCTTATTATTCAGAGCAACAGCAATACTCACAATTCCATACAATACCAGAGTAAACAGTACCAATACAGTGTATCAAGCTTTTTATTTCTCGGCACAGTGTTTGTATCCGACATACCTGTGGGAGCAATGTTTGTTAGCACTACCTGAATGTTGCCACACAAAGTACCAGATTACACATTAGTATTATGCACATACATCTCACTCTGTTACTGTACACACTCTGGTCTCAGCTTGACAACATGGGGGTGTAGATAGGACATACTTGGCTTATTACTCTAATAACAGTTTTAAGAGTTGCTAGAGTGACAGGTTTGTTCTCATAGATGTGTGACAATCAGTTGTATTCCCTGTTTGCTGCCTAAACATCTGGGATCATCCCACATAATTCCCAGGGGGACAGGGTGACAGGCAGCAGATATGGGCCTATATACTGGACATTCTGGTCTTAGCCGTACACTTGTGGGGTATGATTCTGTATGCAGCCTACTTCCACTCCCAGGATTCAGACCATGGCTGCATCTGCTACAACTTAAACACTGTCCATCAGAGTAGTGTGTTTTATATAGATATTGCTGTATATCTCCTATCTGCTTTCTGTCTTATAATTCTCCTGGTTTTGCATTCTGACCTTGTATTACAACACTCTTATACAGGATTTCCTAAACAGTTATATTTTTTAGGACAGTGTGGGCGACAGTGATGAGCAATGCCATATTGTTCAGAGCGACTGCATCAGTCACAGTGAAATACAATACCAAAGTAAACAGTACCAGTACAGAGTATCATTCTTGTATTATTGGGCACAGTGTTGGTATCTGACAGACCTGTGGGAGAAATGTTTGTTAGCACTACCTGAATGTTGCCATACACAGTACCAGATTCCACATTACTATTATGCACATATATCTCACTCTGTTATTGTACACACTCTGGCCACAGCTTGATAACATGGGGGTGTAAATGGGACATACATGGCTTCTTACTCTCATAAGGTTTTGGGGAGTTGCTAGTGTGCCAGCTTTGTTCTCATAGATGTGTGTCAATCAGTTGTATTTCCTGTTTGCTGCCTGTATATCTGGGATCATCCCACAGATTTCCCAGGGGGACAGGTTGACAGGTAACAGATATGGGCCACTTTACTGGACATTCTGGACATATCTGTACAGTTGTAGGGTATGATTCTGTATGCAGACTACTACCACTGCCAGGATTCGAACTATGGCTGTGTGTGCTAAAAATACGACAGTCCACATCTCAGTTGCATGTGCTGTTTGGATTTTGTTGTTTGCCTTTTCAGTGTTTTCTGTCTATGTGTCTCACAGTTGTACTAAATGGCCTCTGGGGATTACACCAGTCATATACAGGCATTCCTACACATTCTATTTATGGTGCACAGTGTGGGTAACAGTGCTTAATACAACAATACTATTACGTGATTGCAAATCTACATTACCATATGATACTAGAGTATACACATGCAGTCAGCAGTTAGACCTTTATTGTCAGGCTATTACGCTTTTATTTACATACAAACTATATGAGACTCTTCCTGCCATATTCTCCGGTGTATGCAGTACTTGCCTTAAACAATACAGGTTTTATACAGGCAATTAATTTACTAATACTTTTAGATTTATTTCCTATGACAGTATATGCAAGAGTATTACTGACCTGCCTCACATCGCAACCTCTCCAGGTGACTTCCATGGGCCTCCAGGTTCATGGCCCACTCACTTGCAGCTGTGGAGGACATAAGAGGAATATTTAGCGATAGCTATCCATGATATACATGAGCTGGCAATTATTACTCACATGGTGGAGTGATACTTACACACAGCTGGGACAACCCCTGATGTTCTAGCCCGTTGTTTCCACTGCTCCAAGAGGTCCACCTTACACCACTTCAAGTCGGCATAATGATGCCTGATCTGCTCACCAGTTCGGGGTATGCCAGTAGCACTGGTGAGGTCACGGGCAAGATGGTCCCAGGCCTCCGCCTTATATTGGGAACCCTGGTACGGCCCTGCAGCAGTCTCTGCTCATGGTATTTGACAAGGAGTCCTGCCATGACTCTGGACTCCTGAATGCACCAGTGCTGCACCTGGAAGCACACACATTCTCCCTTCTCTGCCATTGTGCCTTCAAGGGGAAGCTACAACCAGTTATGAGATGTATTCCCATCTGTTGGGTTTAAGTAGGACTGATTTTCTGCACTTTTCCGTGATTGGCCGGTTTTGAAAAGGCTAGGCTATGGGCAAACCTGCTTACCTAAGGATGGCATTGTTTAAAGGGGTATACCACTGGGCACATTGAGTTAGCTGCCCTACACATCGCTTACACCTCTTAAGCTGGCCTGTGCAATGCTTAGCATTGCTTACATTAAACTTTGCATTATATTTTCTTTTTGGCACTGATTTATTATTCATTACATCTTATATATATGTGTGTGGTATCCATGATTCATGTGTACGTACACTGTATGGGGTCCTTGTGTTTTACTGGGGATTTCAACACTCTATTACAATTACACCTCACAGTTGGGCTTACTGCTGTTCTCCAGTTCACATATTTATGTTATGTAGTGGGTTATAGAACATATGACTGTATACTGATTCCTTTCACAGGTTCATTTTGATTTTACTATAGTGAGGACTTGTTTGCTGATACCTCATTCTTCTGTACTGCTATGATGGCTTGGTGGTTAACTACTGTGACTATAGTGTATAGGGTCCTGGGTTCAAGAACTGCAAGGCTGTTTATTTTGTTGCTGGGCAGAGCAAGGGCCGTTGGATACAGAGTGATTAAGGCACTTTTGAGCAGTTGTAAGTGGGTTTGCGCGAGGGTAAGCAATGCTAACCTTCGGTTAAATATGCTTACAGAGAGTTAGCTTCAATATTGCTTACCCTGTGTGCGCATTGCTTACCCCTGCGCAAATGGGCTTAAACTCGCTTACTAGTGCTTAAATATGCTTACTACTGCTTATTGGTGCCTACACTTGCTTACTAGTACTTACTCCTGCTTACAATTGCACTGATTTAGACAGTAATATCTAATGGTTCTTGGGAAGGTGTGGAATTTGGAAGCTGTATGGAGTTGTCATTCATTACTTTTACCTTCCATTTGTATCCATGA
The DNA here is from genome assembly GCF_019279795.1 of Protopterus annectens. Classification (NCBI taxonomy): domain Eukaryota; kingdom Metazoa; phylum Chordata; order Ceratodontiformes; family Protopteridae; genus Protopterus; species Protopterus annectens. The sequence continues at coordinate 398,594,685 of NC_056741.1, read as the reverse complement.
TTCATGTGTACATATACTGTATGGGGCACATGTGCTTATCTGTGGACTTTGCAACATTATGACACTGACACATCACATCTGCATTTAATGCAGTACTCCAGTTCACAAATATATGTTATTTAATAGGTTATGCAACTAAAATATTGGTCATAACGTGATTTGCCATGGAAAATGGAATGTGCTGCAGTGGGACTCGAACCGGGAATGCCTGCTCTGCCCATTGCTATACTGCTTCATTTGCATATATCTTCATTGTTATCCTCTTCAGCCATTTAAGCTGGAGTAACCGTAGCTAAGTGATGGACAAATCCACACACCTACGGTTAGCTTTAATCAGATTCATAATTAAAAAAAAAGGTTTGTTTATTCGATTTGTATTTACTATTGCTGCTGTACATGTGGGGGTATGTTGCTGGGGATATGCAGACACGTATGAGCGGTCTCGCTCATTCCTTTGGCCTTTTTGCTGCTCTTCATTGTGGGGGCGTGTATATTCTGAAAGCTCTGCTCTCAGACACGCCCCCTGCACTCTTACATGATCCGTGTAAGATTAGGAGCTCAGGCAGCGCGCCTTCATTAATATGCTTGGTGCGCTGCCGTCCCGCCCCTAAACGGCAACTTCCGTGCAGGACTAAGCTAGTCCTGCATGGAAGATTAGTAAATCCGGGAGACAGTTTAAATCTTATTTCAACAACAATACATAACATAAATGTTTAATAACTTTGTATAATTCATTGGCCCAACCTTTAATCTCAAAAACTAATAGAAGTAAGATGACACAAAACCCATTCACTTATAGGAGACAGAAAGGGAAAGTATAAAAAGAAGGTACAGTTTACAATGTCTCATGTACAAAGACAAATTAGGTAGTTTTTAAATAACAATACTAATGCCAATTAATATGAAAACAAAAGATACATTTATTCCCTAGAGAGAGAGCTGCCAGATCTTTTCATGTATAATTTTCCAGTGGGATGACATAGTCTTGATTCTGCCCACGTCTTTAAAAGTATAGAAAACATTGCCCAGTTGTTGCTTAAAATAATTTTTCAAAATTATCTCAACTTACAGCACCCTTCTTCTTCAAGTTTTTGGCACACAAAAGCTTTATAGCACTAGCTATAATCCCATATGTTTTAAAAAATGGCCCAAGCAAGAATAATTCTTGAAGGTGATACACCAAAAATCCTACATTTCCAATAGACTGTCAGGGGAAGATCTAGTCAACAGTCTTAATTGCTGATAGTAATATTTGGGCCATCATCTCAACCTACTGGTGGCATCCCAAATATGATTCCATTGTCCTCAAAAAATAACACATACTTCTATCTTGCCCATCTACTGAATACCAGTCATTTAAGAACCTTTACCCTTTTCTCCCACAAATCCTTATATATTAACACCAACCCTACCCTTTTCATACCATTCCATTTATCCCAATGGAAAGTATTATCCATTCTTATTGAGAGTAAATATGTCTAAGCCATACCTGTCTTAACTACTTATGGACAAACAACTCTTCCACAGGTAAACCAAATTCCCTCCTAATAGTCTCAAAATTCTTTAAGCAAGTGTCTACTGATATATCTTATAGCATTATCCAGTAGAATTTTCCCCTATCTAGTAATTCATGTCTAGACCTGATATTGACTGCTTTAAGAACCTTAGGGTGCATCCAAGTAACAACTGATGGGCTTTCCCCATACATGATACCCTAAACATATCCCTTCATCACTACGAATGGCTAACCAATCCCCATGTGTTCCAAATGGACCACTGATAAATCAGATGTCAGCTTCTATACTGGGCTGTGATACTTCACAAGTTGTCCTATCATATGATGATGCTGAAAAGCTAATGTGTAACAGGACTAACTGGCAGTCCTAAGTCTACACAGAAATGGGGATATAAACTGAGACAGAGAGTCTCTATCCTGTCTTTCTCAAAACTCCATCAAGTAGAACCTGAAGATGTTCTAAGAAGACACGATTTAAAGGGAAGAAAATATTTCTAACCCTAAATCTAAAATATGTGATAGCTTCATGACTTGTATTGCTCTAGCACACCCTAAAATTGACTGAAAATTTTGTAATTTTGTTATAAAAACTTTAATTTTTGGAGTATTTCCTGACAGTTAACTTACATTGCATCAGCAAGTGAGGGTCTATGCTTTAAGCCCAAATATGTGGCCTCATTGATTCTATCAGCATATTGAGGCATGTCAAATCCCCACAAAAGCCACCTTTTCCTAATATAACTGATTTCTGAGTATTACATTGCAAACCAGAGACTGCCCCAAAGGAATGGAAAACCTTCATTACCTTTCACAGGACATTTGGAAGGTGCATGCTCCATAGACCATAATTATCAGCAAACATAAGAAAAAAAGGTACTCAACCCATCTACCACAGTTTGTTCATCCGATACCTCTCTTACCTGGTATTCCAATTCCTCCATCACCAATAAAAGTAAAGTGGGGGACAAATGGCAACTCTGCATGGTACCTCGAGTTAATTTCTTGTTGGTCTAGACCCCCATTAACTAAAACCCTAAAAGAGGAAGAAGAATTTAGTTTTGGTATCCATCCCAAAAACTGTGGTCCAAATCTGTGTCTTTGTAAAATGTAAAATCGGAAAGTTTCACTCCACTGAAATGAATGCTTTTTTTATGTCGAATAAGACTACACCCATATTTCGTATTATATTTCCATATCTCTGGAGGAAAGTAGTCAGGGCCCCACCAGTTATCTGAGATCTTCCTATCCTTAACAAATCCATTTTGACCTCTACATATCAACCTTATGAGAATGGGTTCTAATCTAGCTGCTAGGACCTTGGCAAAAATTTTTACATCAGCATTAGGTAACAATATTGGTCTAAAATCCACCAACCGTGGAGCCACCTTATCTTATTTTGGAATAAAAGTAATGATAGCCTGGTTCTGGTCAGAACCCTCATATTACTCCTCTGCTGTAGCATTAAAAACACTTGTAAGTACCTGTTGTACTAAGAATTATCCTCCCCATTTATAGAATTTAGCTAGAAACCCATCAATACCTGGGGTCCTATGCAGACACAATTTACTAATGGTGTTGGATACCTCTAGATTAAATAACAGTTGATCCTAAAAGTCACTCCTGTTCTGAGTTAGACTGCACTCTTCAGCTGTGTTACATGTCCATATATTTATGGCTGTTCTACTATCTTGAGATGACTATAACCTAGTAAAGTAACCCCAAAAACCTTCTCTGAGAATATTATCTTAGGTGAGTACCCCCCCCCCCCACCCCATCATCTTGAATGGCAAAGATTATATATAAGGCAATACCCTGCTGAAAAAAAACAAATAATAAACTTTGGGTCACCCTCCATATGCAACCACTAGAAATTTCCTTTATGCAATAATTTAGCTTTGGCTTTAAAAATACTCAAAGTGATTTCTGTGGATAGCCCTAATTCAAGAGCCTTAGTTCTCTCATCTTCCTCACCTGTGACTACTTCTGTTTAAATATATTGAAGAACCAATGTTTTCTGATTCAAAAAGTCATTCCTATCCTCTTCATGTAGAATATATCTCCTAATGGTGATCTTACACCCTTCCCATCAGATTCTATTAATAGCTTGGTTACCAGTGTTGTTACGCTTTACTGCATCTACCATGATATCCTTCAAGAGTCATTTAAGAAAATCAAACATTTTTGAGAGATAAACATATTAGGTAAATTATGGGGTGATCAAATGGCGACATTCCACAAACTTCTTACCAGAGAGTCTAATAGACAAATGACTGGTGCCAAAGTCACAGACTACAACTCAATGCCAAGAAATCCATTATAGTGCCTTTTGAGAAAACTGCCACCCATTGATAAAACACTCCTAACAGTTGACCCAGTAGTCAGGGAAACAGGAACATATGTAGATAGTAATCTGGCCACTATAGTAAGAAAATTATTCTAGGTTGCCCATCTTATAAGCAAGGGCATGGCCTCTCAGTTCAGGGAAGTCATAGTACCTCTTTATTTGTCCCTTATAAGACCCATCATTGAGTATAATTACCCTTTGGCATGTACCTAAACAGTCATATGCAACAGTTGGAACACACACAAAGGTTCCACACTAGGAGAATCCAGGGTATAAACACATGCCCTGTATGGATTGCCTTAAAGCCCTATCCCTAAACTCTATCTCCAACAGGTTAATGGAAAGCAGTCTATTCCTGGCATACAAGGCATCTTCATTTATAGCTCTGATGGATATTTTGCACATCCACAAAATGAACAGCATCAGAACCTCTAGATCCAAATATTTAACTTTTGCTTGTGACATAAATAAGACATGTTGCTGAGACAGATATCCATGTGAAACAGAGTCCATCCCTAACCCTATTTAAGTGTAACCTCGACCAATGAATGGGGAAACAGAAATTCACCACAGATCTTGTCCCATGTCACTGATAGAACAGACTGTAATGCCCAAACTAATATACCTCCTCACATAACCTCCAGAAACTTCCTAACATACCCATTCTGATAAACACCCATGATACAATGGATATATATAATATGGATATTATATAATATGGACACAACTGACTTGGATTGCATAGCTAAGCTTATAAAGGTTCTGGTAATTGCCAGCCTACTATATACCTATGAAGCATGGGTGGTGCAGTGATTAACATCATCAATTCACAGCAAGAGGTTCTCTGGTTCATTTCTTGACTGGGATGCTTTCTGTGCAGAGTCTGCATGTCTTCTCTGTGTTCAAATGGGTTTCCTCCCAAATTCCAAACACATGTATCTGCAGTGTTTCTCCTTGAGCCTCTGCTGAAAATAGGCTCTGCCCTTGTTAGACTTTCCCAGTCAACAAATGTTAAATAAATAACTAAACCTATGAAACTAAAAGAATGGGAGGTTCTCTGCCTTGCGCTTTCTGACTCTTTTTTTAGTTTCATTAAGTTAGTCACAATGAGACATTTGAGGTATATTCAGCCGAGAAAATGTCTGTAATTGCTAAGCACATTTGTGTGTGTGTGTGTGTGTGTGTGTGTGTGTGTGTGTGTGTGTGTGTGTGTGTGTGAGTGTGTGTGTAGGTGTATGTGTGTGCATGTGTAGGTGTGTGCGTGTGTGCATGCATGCATGTGGACATCAAAAATTTACATATATTTTAGATGGAAAAATACTTCTTCCAAGAACAGTTACATAGTCTACAGTAACTCTGAGGCAATGGGCAATAACTATTTTACATGAAAAATATAAGAAAAATATATATACTAAAAATAAATCAAATACAAAACACTTCAACAGGTAGCCTATTATCTAAGTATAACAATGCTCATGACTTTGGCATTGTGCCTCACAACACCATTGGTGGTCTTTTATTTCCACAAAAATGCCCACCCTCTCAAGTATTAATGTTATTTGTGTTTGTGCTATTGTATCTTTGTACATAGCCTGCTCTAGCTCTAGCAATGCAAATCGGTTAGGCTACAGGGATTGCAGGTTTCTTATGTTTCTGTTTATGATGTCCATAATAAAACATTACATCATCTTGTAAAGGGTGCTAGTGAGGCTGATAGCTACAGTATATAGTTGCCAGGGTCCATGATAAGCCTCCATTGTATTTGTGACTCTTACAGCCTTTCTCCTGAGTTCTGGTATATATCCAGTGGAGAGGTTGTATTGAGTAGTGTAAGCAGTAGGTCTGATGGTTGTGTTCCATATTAACTAAGTGTTTTGGTCTGTGAGGACACTTTTATCATCTCTTCAGGGATAATTACCCTGAGGAATATGGACTAGATACTTCATAATGGGAAGTTTGGAAGCATCAGAGGGTAAAAGTTGGAGCTGAATTTATCTGTATTTTAGCTATATCTCCAGGATTTGAGTGGGTCATATTGTTAGATATATACTTGATACAATGCCTTGTCTTGTTTTTGAGGTTTCTTTAAGGAATGTCTACTGATTACCATTTGCTAGTATGACATTTTTACTTCATAGTTATGAAGGATTTGATCTTACTTCTAAGTTATTTATTGACCCTTTAGAAGTTGATTATAACACACTGAGATTTTGTTCTACCCATTACAGCTGAGTTCCACCAGAGGGGTTTATGTCTGAACTTAGTGTTGTATTTCTGATAAAAAGAAGAAAGTGCTTTCCTGCAAGAGTTGAGATAGGAGTATACACTTTTGGCATGCATAGTGGTATTTGCTATAGGTTAATGGGGGACTGCTGAAATATCTCAAGTCCTCAGAATGTGAGAGACTGGCCTTGGAGAAGGCCCTAAAGACAGTGGGGATGATTGTAGACCAGTACTGGGACTGTATAGCGAATAAAACAACATGGTAATCTTATCTGACCACTGGGTGCATGACAGTGGGCAAGGAGCAGATGGGCTGCACTTGTGAGGTAAAGATTGAGTATGTTCCTATTCCTAGTGGGAGAGGGCACTATATGAATGAGGATGTATTCACCAATAAAGTGAAGGAAACATTAAGTATATTTCTTTGTAGAGGTGTAAATTCTGGTGTATGAGTTAATGGAGAGAAAATCTAGAATATTAAGCTATTTCATGATTTGTAGGTATCATGAATGGGTTTGGTCATGTTGACTAATGTCACAAAATAAGCATGGGTATTTGCTAGTAATAAGTGCCAGTAATAAGTGGGTTGAGGACCCTGCCTACTCCACCCTACACCAGGGACCCATGCTAATGGTGGAAGGGGTGTATGTGCCCTTATTGGCCAGTCTGTGCCTTCCATAAAGCCCAGAAGTCCTGGGTCAGTAAGCTACTGGCTAGCTGGTGTTCAGTTGCCCAGCTTGGATTACCTGGGATAGCTCTATTGAGTGAAAGCTGGATGTAAAATCAATTAACCTGCCAAAAATGAACTAAGAATAGCTACACTCAATGTAGGTTCAGTGACAGGAGGGAACCTGTAAGTGGATGCTCTAATGGCAAGGAGGTGTCTGGGCATCCTATGTTTCCAGGAGACAAGGGCAGTGCAGCAAAGCCACCTGGATTAGAATGCAGAGTTCACTACTCAGGAGAAGTACAGGCTAAAAATGGTGTTGGAATTGTGAGGGAGAGGCTTCAGAAGATAGTGAAGGAAGCCATCAAAACTAGTGGCAATCTCATGGCAGTCAGACTCCATTGTAGTGATAGGGCAGTATTCATAATTTCAGCCTATGCTATACAGCAGGATTGTGATAGTGAGGAAAAGAGTGCATTCATACAGCAGTTGCAGCACCTACTAGATAAAGCAGAACAACACAAATTTGTATTGATTGGGGGTGACCTGAATGTACATATTGGTACAGACAGAACAGGATATGTGGACTGTATGGGTCCACATGGGCGGTGCAACAGGAATAAAGAAGGAAAAGCCATTCTAGACTTCCATCTGGCAAATGGCTTGATGATGACCAACACATGGTTGAGCAAGTGAAAGAAAGTCACAAGATCACATACAACAGTGGCCAACATGCAACTCAAGTAGACTTCCTCATCATAAGGAAAGAGCAGTGGAGTAGAATCAGTGATTTCTAAGTCATCCCCAGTGAAACAGATGGCACATAGTATAACTCACTGGTTGCCAAAATCAGCTGCAACCAGTGGTCAGAGAAGGCTCTAAAGTCAACATAGACTAGGCTGAAGACCTGCAAGTTGACTGTGTGAGTGCTACAGAACAGATATGTGACTGAGTCAGGTATGGAAATAACATGCATAAGGAAAGCTGGTAGTAGCATGCAGAAGTCCAGGAAATCATCAAAAGAAAGAAGAAGTGTAGGAAAAAGTAGGAGACAGAAAAGATGGACCAGGCTAGGATGGAATGCTGGGTGGATAACAAAGAGGATAAGAGAAGAGTTGCAACAACAAAGGACAAGGCATCAGAAGCACTTGACCAGCTTCTGGATAGTGACTCAGTAGATGGTACAAAGAGGCTACATCAGGTTGCAAGGCAAAGACAGAAAGATAAAGAAGATTGCCAGATACCCTTCTTAAGGGATGCTAGCAACAACCTGCTTACCAATCCACAGGACACCAAAAGCAGATGGACTGAAAACTTCAAACAGCTTTTGAATGAAGAAAACCCCACAGAAAATATACTGCCTCAGACACAACCTATGATGAAAACAGCCCACCATAGAAGAAGTAAGAACAGCACTTAGGAAAATGAAGTCAGGGAAAGCGGCAGGCTTAGATGAGGTCACAGCAGATACGATAAAAATGTTGGGTGAGGTAGGGGGAAATGGCTGATGAGGGTAGTTATAGCAATATGGGGTAATTATTAGAGAATAAGTATACTAGTGCTAGTGTACAAGAACAAAATGAGGCATCCACAACTGTGGGTAGTATACAGGTATCAAACTCCTATCACAGTGAATGAATATTCTGGACAGGGTGATTGATAAAAGGATATGAACAGTTACAGAAAGTAAGATGGGAGATGGGCAGTTTAGATTCAGATCAGGATGCAGTACAAATGATCTGACATTTGCAGTGAAACAGATACTTAAGAAAAAGCTAGAGACGAAGAAAGAGCTAGAGACTTGGAGAAAGCATAAGGCAAGGTTCCAAGAAAACTGATTTGGGCAGCTCTGTGATGGTTCAAAATCCCAGAAACTTTGGTAGTGTTAGTGCAGACTATGTACAATGAGTCAATGACTCAATTACAAGCAATGTTCGGTCTCGCTGTGGGGTTCCCGGTAAGAATGAGTGTGCATTAGGGGTCATCTCTGAGCCCACTGCTGTTCATACTGGTGATGGACTACATTAATAAACAGGTTGGAGGGGACAGATCAACAAAGTTTCTGTATGCAGACGATGTGGAATTACAGGCAGACTATGAGCAAGAACTTCAGCAAAGAATAGAGGAATGGTATTAAAAATTGAAGACAAATGGGAATAAACCGAGTATAGCTAAGACAGTTGTAATGGCAGCAAATGGAGGAAATCAGAAGAAGTTGAGAACTGAGATAGAAGGAAATATAGTGGAACAGGTTAACAGCTTCAAGTTTCTGGAAGGGGTGGTTGAGGAGAAGAAAAGTCTAAGGAAGTCAAAGCTAAAATCAGAGAGGCTGCAGCCCACTGACAGCGTGTCAAAGGCAGTGTATGACAGAAGAATGCCAAAGTTGAAAAGTAAGGTGTTGAAAACAGTGGTACAACCAGTACTAGTGTTTGGTACAGAATCCTGGGCAGTAAAGGCAGAGTAGTTGAGGAAGTCAGACATGATGGGAATGAAGTGCCTGAGAGGGGTGGTAGGATGCATACTGTGGGACAGACAAAGAAATGTGGACATAAGAGCAGAATGCAAAGTAGCTCCAATTGCAGAATAAGTCTCAAAAATCACAGAATATGGTGGTTAGGGCACATGTACAATCAAGTGAAGAAGATTTGGGACAGAAAGGAAGAAAGCAAAATGAAACAAAGATGGCCATTAAAGAGGTGGATGGATTGTATGAGAGAGGACCTGCGACAGACAGGCATGAGTTTCTAATAAGGTAGGAGGAGTGGCATTAAATCAACAAAGAGAGAGAGAGAGAGATGGTGAGAGATGACATGACATCCCGATCCCGTGTAGAAAATGAGAAAAGGAAATTGATGACAGTGATGATGGTGATGGATTGGGTTCTGTAGTAGCCAGGATGTGGTATGGGGTCTTGTTGATATTAGGATATGAAGAAGTCTGAGACCATTGTTCTTGCTGATTAATCTAGAGGTGATGGTACTTCAGATAAAGACACATGTGCCCCCCACAGCATTTCTGCTGTGTATACTTGTGGGCCTAAACAATTGATAAACAGAAAAGTCAGGTAAGGAGATGAGTGTCGCCACTTATCTGGAACCAGGTTTCATTTACAGCACAGTTATCCATGTTTTCCACAGTTAGGAGAGCCTATATGGAAGGAATTTCCTTCTCTAGGATCCTACCATTGAGCAGCTCTGCACTGATGTTTGCTACATTTGAATATGTATTTACTAGGATGGTATCCTGAGTATGCTGACATTGTTCAAAAAAGGCTCTGTGAAGGCAGATAAAGTTTTAGACACTCTGCAAAAGCTCTGGGAAAATAAATGTTTGCCATTAAGCTTGACACAGACAGGACTTCTTCCGACTCCTCATACGCTGCCACACATTGGGCCTCCCTAGAGGAATAATGATAAGTAAAGTCAATAATCTTTTGCTTACATCGCAACATTATTCCTATTGAGGATAACATATTGCTCAAGATTACTTTCATTCCAGTCTTTGAGACTTACTCTGTTATGTCCCATAATGTAAATGGAGCATTGCAAGTCATTCATACCCATATGAACAATGACCATCATGCATGTGGTTAAGGGATTTGAGTGTTTTGGTGGTGGTAGGCAGATTCTTACACCTGATAGGCAGCTGACTGTAAACTTGTCTTTGCTCAGTCTTTGAGTGATGCATTGGTGTGTTGAACTATGGAGACACCTTTAATATGTACATTATCATGGTAAATGGACTGCTCTCATGCTTGGCTGCAGTGCAAAAATTTGATTTGTGTGCTGCGGAAGTCTCCGGTTTTGTAGATGATTTTGGAGCACTTTGATACTGGAAGGTTTTACGTTTTTCTTGCTCTGTTTAGGTGAGTTGTTACTATTGGTACTGACAAATGGTTTGCCTAATAGGTTTGCCTCCATCGGTCATAAGTATTTCCACCATTCATGTATAGACTCCATCTATGGAAATAATGAATGCACTCCTTATTCTTCATGCTTGCCTGTTGCCAACATATGTGAATATCCTTTTTGTTCTTGTACAGTGGCACTAGAATGATTATTCTCCTTTTGTTTGGGATATGACTCTCTGTGTACACCCAAACACTACCTTCAGGGCCCATTTCTTCCCTAACACACCCAAGATCTTAATCATACCTGCTGTGACTTTATCTGAGCCTGCTGCTTAAATTGACTTTATTTTATTTATTGAACTTTATAAATCTGTGTTGTGCTTGCTTCCCTGTTTCATCATAGGTTGTGATTGCACACTGCAGTTTCTATTGGGTTTACTTCATTCAGAAGTTTCTTGAAAAGGTGCTTCCATTTGACCTTGATGTCTCTAAACTGTTGAGCAGATTGCTGTTGGTGTCCTTTTAAATGGTGTCTACTGATCACTTTCTCTATTTTTCTAATACTCTGCAACCAGACAGAACTTCTTTTTGCTATCTGCAGAGTCATCTTCCTTTATGATGCCTTATTTGTCATTGTGATTGCTCTATTAGCCTCTTTGTTAACTAACCAGTATTACTCATTAGCCTCACCAATATTTTCTGTTTCTCGCTTCTTGCACTCTTTCTTTCTCTTTGTAAGTTCACCGTATTTCACTACTGGCTTTCCTTTATTACCTTATTTCCATACCTGCCTCTACCATGGATCTGCTCTATTGTCATTATCAATGCTGTTTTGAGTTGCTGTCATTCCTGTACTGCTCCATCTATTTACTCATACTCCTGAGGTGTTAGAACCATGACTACTTTATTGAACTCGTAGATTTCCGCCAGTCAACCACAAGGATTTTAACCTAGTCTCTGTCAGTCTTAGAACATTTTTTGACCCCTGTTTGCAGCTGATTGCAACCACCATTGTTTAATGATGGGCATACCTCTCAACTTCTTAGATCAAGAAATCTGGACAAAGCCTGACATAACAGGGGAACAAAAGCCCCAAAACAGAGACACATTTTAAATATTGCTCTTAGAAACTTAGAAAGTTGCCAGAATACCAAGATTTGTGTCAGCGTGCATTTTCTGAAAAGATATAAGGTCTGAAACTCAAATGCATGTCATTATTTAGTGACTTTAATCTTTAGAGCATTCCAGTGATTTGTCAAACAAAAACACAATTTCTATGAGGAACAGGCCAAAAAATATGAGGCAAAAATCTGGGCATTCTGCAAAAATCTGTACAGTTGAGAGTTACTATAATGGGACTAACCAATTCAGTTGGAATGACTTTGCAATTCCTGACTTGACCCAAATCTCATTTCCTTGGTAGAAATAAGTCTACCTGACTTTCATCCTGGCCACTCTTGTATGTGATCCAGTAATTTCTTCTCTTGATAAGTCATGTGTTGCCCACCATTTGCCAGAGAAACATTCAAAATGGCCTGTCCTACGTTATGCCTGTATACCCCCAACCATGTGGAACCAGAAGGTGAATCAATCTAATTATTTCTGTCCTAATATGAGAATTCAGGTCTCTTATTACCAGTGGCAGACTAAGTGTACTTTGGGCCCTGGTAAATTATGAAACCATGGGCCCCTACATGCACTTTTTTACATTTTTCAAACACACAGAAATGCACATCTTCTTTTGGATTTACCTTCCAGATTATTTCACATGTCACATTACCTACCAGATTTATATTGTTTAATAGAGTAAAATTTGTATGCTTAGTAAATGTTGTTTTACTTCTTGCTGGAAGAGTTTAACTAACAATAACAAAATTACCTACTGAAGAAAACTTTAAAACGATTTTTCCAAACTTCATAGAAATTCTACAGAGTTTGATAAGTCAAATGCCTTAAATCATTTGCATTCGAGGCATTCCATTTTTTAAGACATTTTTTTGTTGAACAATGGCTAAATAAATGGATTGACTGCCTAGGTTATGTCACCTTAGGGATAGTGTGACATATATCTACAGACTATAATGGATTAATCACCGTACATGCATGGCTTTGCATCCATTATAGTCCACAGATGCACCTCACTCTGTTTCTCTGTGCTAATTTCACAGAGTTTAATATTTACATTTCTCCTCAGTCTCATTAATATATGGAAACTGACACTTTTGATTGAGTATTTATAAAAAATAGTGACCAAAAATGTTTACTTGATAGGTAGAAATGCTGTTTGACACTGTGTTGGTTACATGGCATGGTACAAAGGTAAGTTAAAATATTGACAAAACACTAACTATAAAAGAACACTCAGACTTTTGTCATTTTAATCTACCAATGGCCATACATAATTACTACCATTTGGCTGTGTACACTTCAAATGTCTGCTTGTGAGTAAAGAAAAAGTAAGGTATGTTAGCTTGCATTACATAACTGCACACTAGTCCTGCTGAGTGTAATTTCATTCTAAATGGGTCAGTCATTCTCATCCACAAACAATTCTGTAGCTAGAAATTATAGCCCCATTGTTGAATGTATACATCTCAGATGTCTAAGTGTGGTAAAAATAAATCATTTTGGGTACTGCAATGTATTTCATGTTTAATTCACAGAAACATAAAGTAATTACAGTAAATTATTCCAGTGCATTAACCACAAATGCACACTAGTCTTTCAAGGCTAAATGTTAATCTAAGCAAACAACATGGTGACTTAATTTATCTGGGAAGTCTCCATCCCCACCCAGAAGTAACTCCTGCTTTGTTTTCTACACCACTTCTGAATGTGATTACAAATACCTCTCTGCCTCTTAGTGCAGAAGCAAGGAACAATGCCAAACAATTATGGGGAACAAAGGCTCAAGATCAGAGAGAGATTTTAAATATGTCAGTTATATATAGAAAGTTGTTAGAATAAGTTTGTGCCTGCACATGGGTTTTCTGTGCCACAGAAAGGATTTTTCACCATATTTCATACAAATGTACACTAGACCTGCAAAGCCAAACTGATTAAATGAGCAAACTGCAAAATGGGTAAATCACTTTTATCTGCATATGGGCCTTACACTTACCTAGCAGTTATAGTAATGTTGCTTTGTATAGCATATTTTACTGCGATAAAAAACAAATATAAAAATAAATATTTCAACCTCTTATTGTAAGAATTATGGACAAAGGCAAAAATAATGAAGAGCAAACAAAAGCTCAGACTCAAGGACAGATTTTAAATATGACTGATATACTTTGAAAATTGTTAAAATAACAGTTTTTGCATTATCATGCATTTTTGTATTGCACAGTTAAGTGTATTTTACAACTTATTTTGCAAAAATGTAGACTACTCTTGCGATGCCAGTTTGTTTAAATGGAGCAAATGACCACATAGTAACTTACTTTCATTCACAAACAACCCCTATCCTGACCAAACTGTTTTAGCCAGTTTACTTTGTGCGTCTCATCTGACTGCGATGAAATAAATAAACTACTCAAGCTATTAAAACAAGAATAACAGACAGAGCCAAAAATAATGAGGAATACATTTAAATAATTGTTAGAATCAGAATACATTTACATTAGCATGGATTTTCTGAAGGAAACAAAGTTTTAAACACAAATTGATACCTATTACTTTTAATGACTGCAGTCCACAATAATAATATTTATTTATTTATTTGACATTTGTTGACTGGGAATGTCGGACTGAGCTTGTGCCCTTTTTCTACAGAGGCCCGGGGAGAAAAGCTCCACAGAGTATTACATACACCATAAAAATGTTTACAAACAATACAGTATGCATGAGGTAATATAAACATGCATTATAATGCTTGGATTCACGATTGTAACATGAGAGTTTAAAGGTGTTATTTACAAAAAAGGCAATAAAACCAAATGTTAAAGCCTGTCATACATCTACAATACATAAGGACTTCACCATATAGAGAGGAAGTAATGACAATTAACTCAGAGTTTAAGAAAAGAGTACAGAAAGTCTTAGTTCTTAACGGCAACAGCATGTACATCAGTAATCAGAAGCAGAGGGGAAGTTGATAGAGAGAGCAAGTGATAGAAAAAGTATGGCTATGTATAAAAAAGGGAAAATTGGAGATTTTTTTTTTAAATTTGTAAATAATAGAGGAGAGTAGTAGTCGTTAGAATCAAGTGAAATCTGAGAAAGGGGAGTAAGCTAAGTGGGAAAAGAAGGGAGTGAGGTAAATATGAGTATACCAAAAAAACACAAATTTTATGAGGAATACCTAATCATGTGAGCAAAATCTCAGGGGTGTTTAAAAATAGAAATTGTTGAAAGCACCTCTAAACCTTAAACCTTTTATTTATAGCTGCTGTCACTCAACTACAATAACATCAGAAATCTTCATAGCTACTGTGCCATTACCTGGTATAAAGGAAACTAAAAATCAAACTATACTTTATAGGAAAAATAAATATTTTTACATGCCTTCCAAAGCAAACCAGCATGCTGGGCACCGAGTCCCCATCTCTCCTGTTAAACTGACACTTCCTGGGCTTCCTTTTAAGTTTGCTGGGCCAGTGAGCCAATCAGCTGTAGGAGATGGTGGGTGAAGGCAGAGAGATGCAGTTTATTGGTTTTCCAGGTCTTTCCTCACATGCACTGTCTGCAGAATTGGAAAATGAGGAAGCACTGTGAAATTCACTTCTAAACTGGTACAAGCTTTAAAACTGAAACACAGACAACCAGACAATGCATTCTATTTCTAGGTAGTACATAATGGAAACAAACTGAGTGTCTAGCCATGGGTATACCTTAAGCTGTGAACCTCAGGCAGGCCAACCCCTCAGTACAATTGCCATTATCCATTATCAGGGCCAACACATCGGTTCATTGCTTGCTTGAATACCCTATTATCCTCAACACAAAGCCCTACTGTGAATTATAGGCTGAGCTCATGAGTAGTGGTCTATTTTTACCCTAGAATCTGATTGTCATAAGTCTGTCACTGGTTCTGACAGCATCCCTCATTGTCTTCAGAATACTCCCTATCACCACAGTTCCCATATAATTTATAATATGCCACTCCTCCCAGGTAGTAGATTCTGGATCCTAATGCAAGAGACTGCTGCATCACCCTTCTACATCATCTCCTGAATAAACAGAACAGCTATTCTTCTCCTTATGATCATGTTATCCACTTCCAGATTTTGTCCTGTCAGTGAACCTTTATTAGCGTAGCAATCTGAAGTTCATTTTGGCATTTGTTTTTCTTTTGCATCAATAGTTTGTTCATCTAAGCTATCCCAAGCAACCCAGTCTGGACCAGTTGGCACCTGCTGACCTGTTGCTTACTAGCCCATTGATGGCAACTACAGAGGTCAGTGGTATGTGTGTAGACCTATATCTATATTACCATAGTTCCCTGGCATAGTTCAGAATAGGTCTGTCCTCAACCCAATTAACATTGGCAAATACCCATGCCCCCCTTTTTTGACAAACTTAATTGACATGACCATATCCCCTAGAGACACATGCTACTCCACGGAGAGGCTAACCCTCACATATCCTGCAGCCTGCAGTCCATGCTGTCCTATCAAAAGGATACTGCACACCACAGTTAACACCTTTAGCAGCTGGTACCACATGACTCTTCTCCCATAAACACAACCTAGGGCCTGTGCTGATGCACATGACTCTATTCATTTATCTATACATTTTGTTGGCAGACCTTTCAAGTTCAGCTGGTTGGGCTGGGTTTGAACTTGCCACTTTCCCACATTGAGGCAGAATATTTTTTGCTAATTTATCAACTATAGTAAGGATCCAGTATGTTTTTTTTTATTTAAAACTATATATTTCACTATATGATACATTTAATTATACTGCTGTCAGTAAATTTGCAAGCTGTTTTAGTAAAGATTATGTGACTGAAAACTTCATTGCAATCTGACTAGGAGGTGTTATTTGGGAGTAATTTGTATTCAGTCATTGAAGCATAATTCATTCTCAGAATGTTATTCTACAGGTATTAAAAAGAACATATTAAATGTAAAAAAAAAACAAATATATCATTTAAAAACTAATTGTGTCAGAGGATTCACTGAAACGTTCACAAGTCACATAAAAACATAAACATTCAGTTAATGGAATTTATAGTGGTGAAACTTTAAGGGATCATCTAGCCTTGGTGCATAGCTGTTACATTTTATTTTTATTGTGTTATATTTGAATATATATTGAATTATGATTAAGTTATGATTACTTTGAACCACTGTCAATGGCATCTCAGATGATCACTGACATTAAATGAACTCAGGGAAATGTTAAACTTCTATGAAATAATGCCATTGTATGCACACACACACACATATATATATATATATATATATATATATATATATATATATATATATACTGTAGATATTTGTGAGCTTTCCTCAACAGCTCTACAAATAATTTTATTTTATCTATGTAACATGGTTAAGCAAGTGGGTCTATTTTCTGGTGCTGAAAAATAAAAATCCCAAACAGCGAAATATTGAATGGAAGACAGTGAAAGTGACAATTACCAAACAATGACATCACTGAAAATAAAATCATCGAACGGCCATAGTTGCCCAACAACCAGAAAATAATGTGATGCATAAGGTAAGTGAAGGGACACATTTTAAATTTGCCCTATTCCCCATTATAGTGTGATCTCGGAGTTGGTATATATAGTTGGAGGGGTGTGGGTTACAACCTCCACCTTAGTTGGTTGTGTTTGCAATGTTGCAATCGCCCACAAGAGGTGATAATATCTTGGACTTGGTATTAACCAACATGAATAAATACTGCAGCATCCCCTACAGTATCATCTTCCCTGCTAAGATCCAACCATAAAGCAGTCACTTTTGAAGCCACCATCTCCCCTGACCCCCCTCTAGCTAGGGTCAAACAAAAAAACTTCTCCAAAACTGATTGCAATCTTCTGAGGGATGGTATAAACAGCTTCATAGTCCCCTTCCCCTCTGTAGGAACTGGCACCAATATCCACTTCTAAACCAATTAACTATACAAGTATTTATATAGATGCCTGGAATCAGGAATACCAAACAGGACAAAATCATCTTCCGTAAGGAAGAGTAAACCTGTCTAGTGGACATCTGCAATAAATAAACTCTATAACAAAAGGAAAAAAATTGCTGTCCAGGACCAATAAGGAGCAGATGCCTAATTGGAAGCAATATCTCCTTAGTCAGAACAAGCAAATAAGAGCACTAGTGAAATCTTCCAAAGCAAACTTTGAGTCCAAAGTGGCCACATCTACTACAGACAATCATAAGGTCTTCTTCACATATGTCTACAGTATCAAAGGAAGCACCCAGATCTGCTCAGAACTGGTGGTCAAGGACATCACATACACAAATGCCATAGATATAGCCAACCCACTGGCTGACAGATTCAGTGAAACCTTCACCCCTCTGCCCCCCCCCCCCATCAGTAAATAATGACATCACCAGTACCTGCCCCACTCCCCTTATCTCTAGGGAAGAGGTCATCACTGCCCTCTCAAAGGCAAAGAATACAGCATCCATAGGACTCGATAACATCCCAGGCTGCATCCTACATGAACTCAGGCAGGAACTTGCAGCACCATCAGGTGCCCTATTCAACCAAAGCCTGAGTACCAGCTGAATGGAGGACAGCCACTATCATCCCTTTGCACAAAGGTGGGGCGTTCACCAATCCAGGAATGTATAGACCCATCAGCCTAACTAGCCTGATCTGCAAGCCATGGAATGGATTATCATGGACCTCATTAACAAGGACATTGGCAACCTCCAAACACCCGATCCCACACAGTTTGGCTTCATCAAGGTGAGGTCATGTCTGCTAAATTTGGTCAACTTCTTTGAGACAGTCACCAAAGCCATGGACAAGGGAAAGATGGTGCACACCACCTACCCTGACCTGGCCAAAGCCTTTGATACTATTCCCCACTCAGGCATAATAGATAAACTCTTTCAATTAAGCATCAATCTATATGTTACCAGATGGGTAGGAAACTGGTTCACTGATAGAACCCACCTAGTTAAAATAGGGGAAGCCACCTCAAGCAGTAGACCCGTAACAAAGGGCGTACCCCAGGGATCAGTCTTGGGGCCTCTGTTATTTCAGATATACTTTTCTGAGGTGCAGGCCAAAACCAGTGGGCTATGGCAGACCAAGTTTGCAGATGACTGCAACTTGGGTGCTTTCATCAATTCCTTAGTACTATGGACATCCTCCAAGAGTGTCTCACCAAACAAATGAGGGGTGCAAGAAACATGGCCTCAAGCTGAATACCAAAAAATTAATCATCCCCTTTGGAAGAATGATCTCCCCACAAATTATTACATTAATAACAACGTCCTAAGCTTGCAATCAGTCATGAGGGATTTGGGCACCGAGGGTTGATAGCAACCTGACTTTTGACCACCATGTTGCATCTGTTGTAAGGAAAGTTTTCTACATGGCCCACCTCATAAGTAAGGGTATCTCATCCAGGGGCAAGGAGGTCAGAACATACCTATATTCTTCCCTGGTCTGTTATGAGCTAGTACAAAATGGAACAAAATACACTGACCCTTCTGACATTGCCAACATCTTGGCTGACAGGTTCAGTGCAAATCCCCCCACCACCACCTACAGGGCCTATTACCATTCCAGGGGATTGTGTAAGTCCAATTATTACTGATACGTTGGTTAACAAGGCTCTATCTAAAGCTAAAACACTGCCTCCATGGGACCAGATGGTGTCCCAGGCTGTGTCATACGCGAGCTCCAAAAGGAATTAACCCCACATCTTAATACCCTGTTCAGTCTCAGCCTCTCCACAGGATATGTGCCCATAGAATGGCGCATGGCAACGGTGGTCCCGCTGCACAAGAGTGGAGCCACAACTGACCCTGGGAACTACCGACCAATAAGCCTGATCAGTCTGATCTGTAAGGCTATGGAGCAAATCATTATGGAAGTCATAAATGGAGAGATTGGGAACCTCCAGTCATTGGACCCCACACAGTTCGGCTTCGTCAAGGGCAGATCATACCTCCTGAACCTGGTGGATTTCTTTGAGACAGTTACTCAGGTTATAGATGAGGGAAAGGAGGTACACACAGCTTACCTTGACCTTGCTAAAGCATTTGACACCATTCCCCATTCAGGTATTATTGATAAGCTCACCAGCCTGGGCATAAACCCTTACGTCACAAGATGGATTGCAAACTGGCTCTCAGACAGATCCCATAAAGTAAGAGTAGCGGGAGCTATGTCTGAATCCAGACCCGTAATGAGTGGTGTGCCTCAGGGCTCTGTCCTGGGGCCCCTCCTGTTTGGCATATACTTCTCAGAAGTACAGGCAAGCACAGAAGGGCTGTAGCTGACTAAGTTTGTGGACGACTGCAAACTGGGTGCTATAATAGAGTCTCCGGCCGACATGGAGATCCTCCAGAAGGGCCTAAATGAGACTGATGCATGGTGTCAAAGCCATTGTCTCAAGCTAAATGTAGAAAAATGCGTAGTTATCCCCTTTGGAAAAAACAGAGTACCCATAAACTACAACATAGGAGGTAATCCCCTGAAATCTGAAGAAGAAATAAGGGATCTAGGGACCCAAGTAGATAGTCAGCTTTCCTCTGATAACCATGTTGCCAAAGTGGTTAGAAAATCCTTCTATGTGACCCATCTGATCACAAAAGGGTTCGCATCAAGATCTAAGGATGTATTGGTGCCCCTCTACTCTTCCCTCATCAGACCCATTATTGAGTACAATGCACCAACTGGAATGTACCTGGCTAGACATCACCAGCAGCTGGAGAGACCATAAAGTTACCTAACCAAGAGGATTACTGGCCTCAAACCGTTGCCCTATGCAGCACGATTGAAAAAGCTAAGACTGTTCTCTGTTGCATACTGCTTTCTCAGAGGCGATCTCTGTCTAACATACAGAGCCATGTCCAACCCAGAATATTTGAACATGCTCCATCTTAGCAAAACCAAATCTACTCGAGCTACACTCTCTAGGGATATAAACCTCAACACAACAATGAATAGAACATGCTGGAGGGAGAGATTCCCTTCACAGAGACTTCCCCTTACTATGGAACAGGGTCCTGATCTACATAAGACAGAGCCCCTCACTATCACTCTTCAAGAGGAACCTTGATGAGTGGATGGGTAACAGAAAGTTCACACCGGGGATCACACCAACGGCACTACTAGATAGGGGCCAAGGGTACTAGCTGCTAGTACAAGGGTCTAGGGAACTACTAAAGGGGCGGTGAATACCGCACAACGTGGCTGGGCTAATATATGCCTTCGGGCAGATAGCCCAGTACCAGCCTATGAACCTATGAACCTATAAGGCCCATTATTGAGTACAATGCCCCTTTTGGCATGTACCTCTCAAAGCACATACAGCAGCTGCAGAGACCACAGAGGTTCCTCACCAGGAGAATCCAGAGCCTCAGACTTCTACCCTACACAGATAATCTAAAGGCCCTGTCCCTCTTCTCAGTTTCATACAGATGCCTTAGTGGTGACCTCTGTTTGGCATACAAAGCAATCTCAGACCCAGCCTTGATGGGACTGCTGCATATCCGCAAGTCAAGCTCCCCTTGAGTAACACACACGCACGACCTTAACCTGGTCTGTGACATCAATAGGAGTTGTTGGCAAGACAGATTTGTGTAACAGAGACTCCCAGAGATGTGGAATAGAGTCTCTCTCCATGTCAAGCAGAACACCTCATTATCCCTTTTTAAGCGCAACCTGGATAACTGGATGGGAAACAGAAAATACACACCTGGAATTCTACCTGTATCTCTGCTGGACAGGGGCACCTGGTGCTGACTTGTCTAAACATGGGCTAAACTCTTGGCTACGCTTATAAGGACCTCAGGGCCAATAGCCTAGTAACATCCTATGATCCTATATTCCTATGAATGTTGGCCGACTATGGCCATTTGATGACTTTTTTTGATGATGTCATTCTTTAGTAATTGTTAGTTTTGTTGTCTTCCTTTTGATATTTCGCCATTCATTTTTTTTTTATTTTTTGGTAGCCAAATATATAACCTATGCAAGCAGGAATTGCAATATGATAATATTGTATAATAGTAAATGCATAGTATACAAAAAATGTAGCAGAATACTGTTAAACAGGCAAGTGCAGTGTTGTGTTTTGCACATTTCCATACACTGTGCAATACACCTTGCAATACTCAAAATATGTAAGCATGCTAGATTGCATGTATGAAATGTAAAGAACAATAACACAGAAGAATTTACCATAATGGGATCAATAAAAAGTAATGATATATACCTGGAACAGCAAACAGAATGGCTAAATATGCAACCGACTTCAAAAGCAGCCAATATATACATTTCATGTTAATACTGCAAAAAAAAAAAAAAGTTCACACTTAAAATGCAGATCATTTTTGTAGTGAGTAACACTCAATAGAATATGTGTTTCATTACTTATGTTCACTATGTCTTCAGGGCATAGTTATGTTGACTGCTAAATATCAAGATGGATAACATAATATAAACAATATCTTATGACATGCTACACTTGCAAATAATTTTCCAAACTGAAATTGACACTTAGCTCAATGCCACGCTTTTTTAGAACTCATCCAATGACTTTTTTGCTAAATATTATAATGTGTTGTATGGGTATACAGTTTACACATTATAAAATGCATTCCATTTCACTCCATGGTAGATTTAATTAACATGTTATGCATGCTGCTGTCAGTAAACATGCAGCTCTTTAAGTATACACATTGCTGTTGAAAACCAAATTGGAGTGTTAGTTGGAGGTAAGCTTTCTTCCCTCACTGAAGTTTAATTCATTGTCAGCATGACATTTTGTAAGTTTTAAAGTATAAACGCAGATTAAATATAAACATGAATGGTATTCATATGCATACCACCACTATAATGCATTTCCAAACTATTAAAAGCAGGCATTTCCTTAAAAAGAGTGTTCTGTGAACACAGGCTGCAGTTTAAATTATGTGCAAACAGTACATATTTACTTTGCTGCAGTTTAAATTAGCTATCAGAATGTAAATACATAGATTATGTTTATAAAAATCAAGGTAATGCAAAGTTATTTTGAAACACTATATCCTTTCAAGATAATCCAGTATTGAGAGAAAGAAATGAGATGGGCATTCATAGCACATCTGCATATGTTTAGGCTGACATTTTTATCATGACAGACTGAAGGCTATTCCCTTCATTCCCCCAACGCAGATATGCTTCATTTAAAAATTTGTAGTATGATGTTCAACATAATGATCACTGATGGAGTAGTCAAAGCTAAATGGGTTATATCCAGTTTAGGATGTGACCACTGGCCTTCGGGCACCTTACATGAACCTTAACTGCAGGGACACTTGAGGAGACCCAGTTAGGGGGTCAAAAGTTTCTTATCACTGAAGTACATTCACACTATGGGCTTCGTTTCAAAGGGGTTAGATAAGTACCCTTTAGGGGGAATAATTCATTATTTTTCTGTGAAAACTTTACCTTTTATCTGAGGAATTAATGCTTTTTATCTCTAACCACCAAGGGCTTCTTGTCTTGATCAATTTAGGGTTGTACCACCTGTTAGTATTTTGTACTAAATTTAGAGACATTGGTCCTGTTTAAAAGTGTTTTTTTTTTTTTTTGGTATAACATTTGGTGCTTAGTATATTTTTGTTTTTTTAATTTCTGTCAGAAAGGTTGCCAATATTCAGTGTGTATGCTACTTGGTGCTCAGAATTCTTTTTTGTCTTGAACACGGAGCAATCTATAGTCACTGCAGTTCTTCCCTCTCTTATCAAGCCTCTGAATAGACCTTCAAATTTAACCAATACAACTTCAGCTTGGCCCCTATATGGCATCAATACAACTGTCCTATTCTTCTTTGATGACTGTGTTATACTCTGAATTGTCTAAGGGATCTCCTACAGTATGTGAAATCTTGGTTCAGTTTAGGAAACTCTCAGGCTTAAGAGCTAAAACTGGCCAGACTGTAATTATTCCTGAGTATACAGTGGCCTATAAGTTGTCTTCTATGGTTAATTCTCTTACTTTTAGATGGAACAGGGCATATCCCAGATATTTTGAGTATTAAGCACCATTCAGATATTCTAGAGATGACAGAGATAGATGGGATAGAGTTTTTGTATGGGTTCCTTTTTGGCATCATCTGCATATACCTCTTATAAGTCACACAGCGGACATTAAAATGATGGTCTCCCCCTTTGCATTCAAATATCTACTTCCCCCTCTCACATTTTTTCTTAAAAATGATCAAGCTTCTTAATGCCTTTATTTGGAAAGGGAGAGGAGAAAACTATCTTGTTCAATTCAGCATGCCTTCAGTCATGATTCAGGATTAGGCATATTGGACTGGGTAGATATACAACAGCTTTTATACTGTCTTTATTTTCTGTAAATCAATCCGCTTTATCATGGTTGGCCAAAACAGAAGCAGGGGTTTTAAATTCATTCTCTTCTTGGGCATTGAGTTGGTGCCCCCAAACTCTTCCTAAACATTACAGAAGTCGGCATTTCATTTCTTTAACACACTTACAATTAAAATCTTAAGCTGAAATTAGAAGATGGTTTAGTCATCAATATGTGGATCATCAATTCGCCATTCATGTAACCCTCACTATATGTATGATGACTCCCTATTAATGACTCACAATTGTGAAAATTTAGGCATGAGATGGCTGATAGCTGTCACAGCAGTGGTAAATGCTAAGTGAGATTTAAGTAGCTTTGATCAACTCATAATTTATGGAACTCACCTAAAACCAGTTTTTGGAAATTCTTGAGAATTAGACACATGGTAAGTAGGTCTCTGTATGCATTTTATAGTTCTCTGTCTTAAATTCGTTAGATCCCAGCCATAAGTCTCAGGTACAGGCATTTGCATATAAGACTTCTAAGCTATATCCTACACTTACAGCAGACTTCAGAGAATCTGCCCAACATTCTATCACATCATGGATTTTCTCTTTGAGTGATCACTTTCTTGAGCTAAAAGATCACTTTTATTTTGAGAAAAGAAAAGTGTGTTTTACAGCCTTTAAAAGAATATGAAAAATTTAAAGATTGCTTCCAGACATGGAAGACTAAATGTAGTGAGCTGTGGTTATGGCATTAATATTCATGGGTCAGCAGGAGAAAGTTACAACACTCTGGGGTAGTAGGGAAAGGAAATGTACATTAGTTATGTACTTGTCAAATTGTTAAATTAACTGATAAAAAAATAATGATGCAAGCATCCCTGCACACCCCACCACCTGATAATTATATATAGTTAATCCAAAATTAAACAATCTCAGGGAAAGGACATATTTTCCAACCATGAGAATTGTTTGGTCTCAAATGTATGTCAGGGAACAGGCATATTTCCCAACCTGGAGAACTGTGTGATCTCACACATATGTTCACCATCTATGTAACTATGTGAACTAAATTTCTCAACTAAACAAATGTCATCCAAAGGGGGATGAGCAATACACAATTGTGTGCAGAGTTCATTGTAAATGGAGCCACCTATACTGAGCCAGAAGATATAGCAAACCTCCTGGCTGATAAATTCAGCTCCGACTTTGCCCTTCTCTCCCCCCCAACCTTCACTCAGGAAATATCATCAAATATCACTCCTCGTACTATCACTAGGGAACAGGTCCTTAATGCTCTCTCTAAGACCAAGAACACTACATCAATGGGCCCAGACAATCTCCTAGGATGCCTTCTAAATAGCATGAAAGTTGATCTATCGGGGCTTCTGGAATTACTGTTTAACTGTAGCCTCCAAACAGGTTTCGTGCCTCATAAATTGAGGAAGGCAACAGTCATCCCTCTGCACAAAGGTGGACCATCTACAGACCCTGAAAACTACAGACCCATAAGTCTTACCAGTCTTATCAACAGAGATATAGTAAACCTCCAGACACTGGACCCAACCGAGTTTGTCAAAGGCAGATCATTCCTACTCAACCTGGTGGACTTCTTTGAGAAGGTCACCAAATCAATGGCTGAGGGCAAAATCATTCACACTGCCTACCTTGACCTGGCCATGGCATTTGACACAATACCCCACTTGGGAATTGTTGACAAACTCAAGAGGTTAGGTACAAACCCATATGTCACCCGGTGGATAGCCAACTGGCTCACAGACAGGACCCAGAAAGTTAGAATTGGGAAGTCCCCCTCTACAAAGTGGCAGTCACAAGTGGAGTCCCTCAAAGATCAGTCCTTGGACCGCTCCTTTTTGGCATTTACTTCTCAGAAGTCAAGGTCAATGTCGGTGGTCTCTGGCTGACTAAATTTGCAGAGGATTGCAAATTAGGGCAGTCATTTAATTTCAGACTGACACATTTTTTTCAAGAGGGACTGGCACAGACAAACAACTGGTGTCAAAGCCATGGACTAAAACTACATGCCAAGAAATGCATAATAGTATCCTTTGGGAAGTGATCCATCCCTGGTAACTATCATAGTGACAACACATCCCTTAGAGTTGACCCAGTAGTCAGGGACTTATGGAAACACATAGATAGTAATCTAGCCTTTGACCATCACATGCCTACAGTGGTGAGGAAATCATTCAATGTTGCACAACTTATAAACAAAGGTATGGCATCTAAGTCCAAGGAAGTCATTGTACAGCTGTATTTGGCATTCATCAGACCTATCATTGAGTGCAGTGTCCCCTTTGGAGTGTACCTAAACAGGCATATCCAACAATTGGAACATCCACAGAGGTTACTCACTAAAAGAATACAGGACATAAGTAAAATGTCCTGTGCAGACCACCTCAATGCCCTATCCCTGTATTCTGTCTCCTACAGGCATTTGAGGGGAGATCTATGCCTGGCATACAGGGCATTGTCAGACCCAACTCTGATGGACCTCCTGCATATCCACAAAACAAACAGCACCAGAATTATCCATTCTAAAGACTTAAACCTTGCCTATGACATAAATAGGACCTGCTGGTGAGATAGGTATGTATCTCATAGACTACCCTGTCTATGAAACAGGCTTCCCATCCATGTAAAGCAGAGTTCCTCCCTAACCAAATTCAAGTGCAACTTGGACAATTGGATGGGACACTGGAAATTCATCCCTGGTTTGGCACCTATGTCTGTAATGGACACAGGTAACCTGTAAACTGTTCATTTCCAGGCCCATGCTTAAACTTCTTAAATTGTCAAGAGATTTGGGATGCATGGCTAGGCTTAAAAAGGTCCTTATGGTCATTATCCTAGTAAATACCCATGAACCTGTAAACCTATGAAAATAAAGAAAAGCTCCAATTAACCATTGAGTAGGCATTCCCAGAAAAGGTTGAAGCTCACAATGCTGAAAAACATGACACACAATCTAGGCAGGTGAGGCAAGCCCCCATGCACATGTCTGCACCCATCATACCTCCTGCTAATTATATTTATCAACTCCAAGATTGTACCACAGTGAGGAAAGGGAAAATACCAGTCTCCACAGTACTGTAATCTCATCACCATTTTAAGTTTTAGCCTTTTGCTTGATGTATTTTTACTTTTACTTTGGTGTAGCACTGAAAGTATGTTGGATTCAATAGAGGTCAAGCTTTGAGCCATTTAATGAGTGAGTGTAATAATAACAAGGTCCCAAGAAAGTTGATCTGGGCAGTACGTTTGAGGGTTGAAGTCCCAGAAACAATGGTAGAATTAGTACAGGTTATGTACAAGGACCCAATGACTCAAGTGCAATGTTCAGCCTCACAGAGGGATTCCCAGTGGGAGTGGGTGTATACAAGGGTTTAGCTCTGAGTCCACTGCTGTTCTTACTGGTGATGGACTACATTAACAAACAGGCTGGAGGGGACAGATCAGCAAAGTTGCTCAATGCAGATGATGTGGCATTACAGGCAGACTCTGAGCAAGAACTCCGGGAAAGTGTAGAGCAATGGAATGCAAAAATGAACACGCATGGTATAAAACTAAGCATAGATAAGACAGTGGTAATGGCAGCAAGCTGGAGAAATCAGAAGAGGCTGAGAACTGAGATAGAAGGGAAGGTAGTGTAACAGGTAAACAGCTTCAAGTATCTGGGAGGGGTGGTTGAGGAGAAGGGAAGTCTGAATGAAGAGGTCAAAGCTAGAATCACAGGGACTGCAACCAGCTGGCATAGAGTGTCAGGTGTATTCTATGACAAAAGAATGCCAAAGAATCTGAAAAGTATGGTGCGCATGACAGTGGTGTGACCAGTACTACTGTATGGTACAGAAAACTGGGCAGTAAAATCAGAGCAGATGAAGAAGCTGGAGGTAATGGAAATTAAGTGCCTGAGAAGGGTGATAGGATGCAGTCTGTGAGACAGATGAAGAAATGAGGACATAAGAGCAAAAGCCAAAGTAGCTCCAATTGCAAAAAATGATCAAAGAGAACAGATTATGGTGGTTTGGACATGTGCAGAAAAGCAGAAGACAATCTGGTGAAGAAGATTTGGGACAGACAGAAAGAAGGTAAGAGGAAACGAGGATGTCCAGCAAAGAGGTGGATGGATTGTGTGAAAGAAGATCTGCGACAGTCAAGCATGAGTGTTGAAGAAGGCAGGAGTGTGGCATTGAATTGAGAGAGATGGCAACATGATTCCCCGACCCCATGTAGAAAATGGGAAAAAGGGAGCCATTGATGATGATGATGATTGAGTTTATCACTTACTGTGAGATAAACTGGCTAGAAAAATATTTCACTGACCTTGTTTACCTCTGTGAATGATTGTTCTTCCTGATAAGTTTAATACGGGTTTGGTTTTGCCCTGAATCTTTTCCCTGTGCTCTTACCTGGGTGGATATTTTAGCAGTAGCAGTGACTCAGGAGCAGCCAAACCCCACCCCCACATACCATACTCATCCTCCTTCCTCCCACTCCTTGCTATATGCTATCCCCCTCTCCTTCCATCCCATTACCCCAGGTATTATACTGGTGCCAGAATAGAACTGACCCTAACTACTCCCTCATCCATACATTTAGCCCTAACTTTCTTTCTCATCCCCATTCTCAACTAATTAACCAATACTCCTCCTTTCCTCTTCTAGACACCCCTCTATATCCAATACTACTGTCTTTCAGTTCTAATATAACACCAACACCAATATCCTAGCCTACTATAAACTCTAACTCCATTTTCCTTCATATAACTAACCCACAATTCACCTTCACTACAATCTTACCCCCCATCACACATTAATCCTCCTATAGGAACTAGCATCCTACATCTCACAATAAACCCCAATCTCACAACCCTGCTGTCCATTAACCTAAACTACTACACACAACACCTGATCACTCTCATCTTAGGTGACATCCATCCCCATCAACCCAGGCCCTGTATATATACCACCACAACTAAATCTTTATTATTCTTTCCTTAAAACTCACAAAGTATCATTAAGAAAGTCCCCACCTTCATGCCTGGGCTTTACACAACAAAACTATTTCTGAAACCTGGTTGAAACCACATATTAAGGACTCTGAAATAGTTCCTCCAAACTACTCAAACCATATCTCAAATCAATAACCACAAAACAAATATGTATAGCTCATCTCTATATCTCCAGGTGACAATATTCCTACACTTGAAGTGACCACCACCCACCACCACCGACTTTCACTTTCAACTTCCCTTCAGGACACAACTTCATTACTTATCCATGACAGAAAAACTTAACCCTATAACTTTTAAACTCCATTACCTCTAATGCAGTCTCATACTTCAACTCGACATTCCTAAAATTACTTCTTGACTCTCAAGCCCCCACAGAGAGAGAGAATAAAAAAAAATCAGCCCTTGGCTATCTAAACTACCTCTATCTCTCATGAGACTCCTCCACCCCAGCAAACCAGATACTCCTCCTCCCACACTACTAATTCCTCCTACCCTCTTCCACACAAATTCTATCCTCCCACTGAGCAATGGATGCTTTGCAATCATCTAGCTCTCCTCCACACAAAGACCAAATTAATGTTATTTTCCTCTCTAAACTCTCCCCCCCCAACATAAACTCACTCTTAGTTACGTCTTCCACCACCACTGTCTCTCCCTCCATAAACTAAAATGGTTAGAACTTCCCAACTATCTTGCTTATACTCAACTAACTCCCCACAACGGTCTAATAATCAAAAATTCTCTAGAGTCCCACAAAAATCATCCCCCCAGGCAAAACCTCCTTTCCTTCAGTCTTGCCACCTTCAAGAAATCACTTTCTTACACCTAGAATCTCAATGGGAATGCTCTTGTACCCCCCATTGACTGAAATGAGTAACATGTTGTTTTAATTTATGTTTTTTTGCTTATGTTCTCTTATAGTATGTACCCTATATATTACTGTCAATGTTTTTTTTAAATTGATTTTTTTTTTTTCTTTTTTTTCCTTTTCTCCCAGGACATTATTGGGTTCTTTTCTTAATGGCCCAATGGACTATCCTGGTAAACCAACTGCAATAAATAAATAAATAAATAAATAAATAAATAAATAAATAATTTTGCCCTTTCCCATACTTGCATAGTTAAAGAAGGCCTTCCACTTATTTTAATCTTGGTTATCAATTCATCCTATTTCATATCAGCTCTCTTAATGTCTGTTTTTGAGTTTTGGCTCATTATCAAGTATCTTTAAGAAGTTTTTCTTATTGCAATATTAAAAAAGTAAAATATGAAGCTGACCTGTTCAGTATCAAAGTACTACTAAATATAATATGTACAGAAACAATGAAAAACTGAGACTGTCTTCTTTTTAGTACTTTTGTTTCATGCTACTTTAATCAAAGCACAACTACGAACACTACCAATTAAAAATAATGGAGACAGGCACATACACAGAAATCAAGCAATCAATACTAAAGATATCCCTCCCGTGATTAAAAGGCTGCCCTTAAGTTTAAAATACATTTAATATTGTTATTGTTTTGTTGAAGTAAAGAGCTCTTTTCTTTATGGGAATTGCTGTTTCTGATTTTGGCCATGACTTTTTTTGTTATATACCCTGTTGGGGTGAGGATTCCAACAGTGGTGTTTGTTTTTGGTGTTTATTTTGGGCTTACTTTTGGTAGATACTTAAACAAAACAAGAAAGTAAGATTTCTAATTAAATATAACAAGGCCAACTATGAGGTCAGGATAGCCTCTCAGTTGAAGGACAATCACAAGGCCTTTTTCAGCTATGTCTGCAACCTTAAAGATAACACACAGCAGTGTGCTGAACTGGTGCTTAATGGCATCACCTTCATTGATTAGGCAGACATAGTGAATCTACTGTCTGATAAATTCAGCTCTAACTTCAACCCTCACTCACCTCCCAGCAACACATTGTGAAATCCCTTGTGAAATCTATTCTAGCATATTCCCCCAAACTATTTGCAGGTATCAGGTTCTGGCGATATTTCCTAAGGCCAAAAATACTGCCTCAGTGGGCTCCAACAATATCTCTGGATGTCCCCTGAATAGTCTGAAACATGACTTATCAGGACCACTTGAGGCACACTTTAGCTACAACCTCAAAACAGGTTATTTGCCGACCACAATGTTCATCCTTCATAAGGGCAAAACATCAACCAAATCCTTGAACTACAGACCCATCAGTCTGACAAGTCTGATATGCAAAGCCATGGTATGAATTAGTATGGAAATGATCAAGAAGGACATTGTCAACCTACAGACCCTGGATTCATCCTAGCTTGGCTTTGTTAAGCGAAGGTTGTGCCTACTTAATTTGGTTGATTTCTTCCGGAAGATCAAAAAGCAATGGATGATGATAAAACAGTACATACCACATACCCTGACCTGGCCAAGGCATTGTTGACAGACTTTCTGAAGTAGGCATAAATCTGTACATAACTTGCTGAATTGCTGGAATGCTCAAAGATAGGACCCAAGAAGTCAGGACTGGTGAGACCAGTTCCACCAAGATATCAGTCATCAGCGGGCAGCAGAGTACCTCAGGGGTCTGTGCTGGGCCCATTCCTGTTTGGTATCTACTTCTCATAAGTCAAGGCAAATGTGAAAGACCTTTGGCTCACCAAATTCATAGATGACTATAAACTGGGCGTTATCATAGATCCCCCCATGACACCAACATCTTGCAAGAGGGTGTAACATAGACAAATGACTGGTGCCAAAGCTACAGTTTAAAACTCAATGCCAAGAAATTAATTATAATTTGCTTTGGTAAACTGTCTACCCAAGTTAATTACTACATTGATAAAACACCCCTAATAGTCAACCCAGTAGTTAGGGATCTGGAAACATATGTAGACAGTAATCTGGCCTTTGACCATCATAAAACAAATATTTCTATGTCACCCAACTTATAAATAAGGGTATGGCATCCTTTTCCAAGTAAATTATAGTACCACTCTACTCACCCTTTATTAGACCCAATCAATGAGTACGATGCTCCCTTTAGCATGTACCTAACCAGACACCTGCAACAGCTGGAATGTCCACAGAGTTTCATCACCAGGAAAATCCAAGGCACAAATACCCTGCCCTGCATGGATCGACAAAGGCCTTATCTCAGTACCCTACAGGATACTGTGAGGTGATCCATGACTGGCTTATAAAGCATCCTGAGATCTAGACCTGATGGATCTTTTGCACATCTACAAAATAAACAGCACTAGAAACACTAGATTCAAGGATGCAAACTTCACTTGTGACATAAATAGAACATTCTGAAGGGACAGATGTCTCAAAGGATGCCCACATTACAGAACAGGCTTCCCATCATGGAAAGCAGAATAAATTCTTCACCATTGGATGGAAAATCACAAATTCGTCCATGGTCTGACTCCCATGTCTCTGATGGACAAAGATTGTCATTAAGTAAAATGGTCTCCAATTAATATCCCTCACAACAAATCCCTTAATTACCTTCTTACTAATACCCACCCACCTAATAGATGCCCAAGGTACTTGGGGACAAATTGGTGTGGGATGCGCGGCTTGTTTTATAAAGGCCCTTGTGGAGTTAGCTTAGTAACAACCTATGAAACTATGAACAACAACCTACAAACAACATGTCCTACAAGGACATACTCAAAGCTCTGTCACCATACTCGGTATCCTACAGACTGCTAATAGGTGACCTGGGTCTGGCATACAAGTCATCTTCAGACCCACTATTGATGCATTTACTGCACATCAGCATGTCAAATGGCATCAGAAATACTAGTATCATGGAGCTAAATCTTTTCTGCAATATCAGCAGAATGGTTTGGATGGGAAGGTATATCTCACAGAGGATAATGCTTCTCTTGAACAGGCTCCTTATTCATACAAAACAGAGTTCATCCCTTTCCATATTCAAGCAACTTAGATCTATGGATGAGAAACAGAAATATTTACTCAAGGACTGCCCCCTGTACTCTTAAATATTTCATCCCATGAATGCATCCCCTAAAATTATCTATGGTATGATTCCAGTATTTCTCATTAGGGGTAATATTTAATTATTGTCCATGGGATGGGTAGGATGGGTAAGGCCAATCTATAACCAAATCGGATAGGTTGTTTCAAGCACAAAAAGGGAAGTTGGCTAGGCTTTACATGGTCAAAGTTTGACCATTAAAGTTTTTTTTTATTTTCATACATAATATCATGTGCTTTTCTGATGGTGGAGCTGTAGTTTTTTTGGAGGGAAGCTTTTTCCAGTTTAAATTTAAAATGGTCCGCAAATACAGCTAGTCTAATACTTCTCAATGAACTTATGAACCTGTAAAATATTTAAATATTGAATGCTAAACCCTATTTATAGAATAGCTCTTCTTAGTTTATCCTTGAAAGTGTGTTGTTAAGAGTTACTTATACTATGTTATGGTTTTAATGATGAAATACCCTAATGACAGACTCAAGAATGAAGAGTTAGCCATAAAGTTAATTCTGCATACTCCACGGACTAACTCTGAAAAACAGCTTTGTGAAATTGCAACTAATGAGTAGTGAGGAAACTAAATGCTCTCAACTCAGATTGTTTCCTATCAAAATGGTAACACTGAAAATAAAATAACATAGCTTTAAACAGCAAGAGTATTTCTTAATTATCTTACCTGTGTGGTCACTTCATTTACAAGTCTCAGATAAAAGTACACTGGCTCTGCATGTCATCTTCCAGTAAACACAATCATTTATCCCTAAGTTAGATCTTATTTAAGAAGTCTTACATGTGTTTTGATGATTGGCTGTAGACTTATTTTGTGTACTTAGTTTTTTCTCCCTCAACGAACTCGGCTTATTTGCATGTCTCTGCTCATTTCCACAGAGCTCACAAATGCTTGACAGCCACATCACCAGTTTCTGAGTGTTTGGCTTGAATTTAGTGCCATTCAAGCAAAGTTAAGTACATTTGATCAAATGTTTGCATTTGTTTAAGTTATTTAGGTGTGCTGCTGTTGCATTTTTGATTATTTATTGTTTTTTTCTGCACTTCACCATTGTAATGAGCCAGTATATTTCACTGACCTTATTGCTGTTTTTTATGCACTGTAGTCAATTAAATAATGTGTTTCTAGGTTGATTTGCTGCTCATTCTGTAATTCTCCTACCTTGGGCTATATCTTTGTGTTTTTTTAAGAAGGCTTAGGACTGCACTCTAGTTGCAGTAGAGAGCAGCCTAGTCCATTCTGAGCTGGGAATCACACAGAAAAAGTCTTGAGAGTTTTTGTGATTGGCTGCAGGGCTATTTTGTGAACTTTCCATGATAATTATTTTTATGCCTATGAATATGAGACTAGTGAGACTTATGGGTCTGTAGTTTCCAGGATCTGTAGATGGCCCACCTTTGTGCAGAGGGATTGTTGTTGTTGCTCTCAATTTGTGAGGCACAAAGCCTGTTTGGAGGCTACAGATAAATAGCAATTCCAGACAGCCTGATAGGTCAAGTTTTCTGCTGTTTAAAAGGCATCCTGGGATATTGTCTGGGCCCATCGATGCAGTGTTCTTGGTCTTAGAGACAGCACTGATGACCTGTTCCTTAGTGATAGTAGGGGGAGTTATATTTGATGGTATTTTCTGAGGGGAGGGGAGAGGGGTAAAGTTAGAGCTGAATTTGTCTGCCTGTAGATTTGCTATATATTTTGACTCAGTAGAGGTGGTTCCATTAACAATCAGCTTTGCACACAAGTGTGTATTGTCTTTGAGGTGTAGACATAACTAAAGAATGTTGTGTGGCTGCCCTTGGCCTGGGAGGCCAAATTTGCCAACATTTGAGTTTACCAGACTTTATTTAACCTCTGAGTTGTTTGTTTAGTTTGATAAGAGTGTTTTTTTTTTCCTGCTGGGTGCTACACCTCCTAATTTTTGCCATGATTTTCCTTCTTCTGTTATGCAGCCTACTGATGTTGTGATTCCATCAGGGGAGCTTGTTGTTTGAGTTAGTTTTGAACCTTTTCCTGGTGAGTACATCTGCCTCTGCAGCTATTAACATGCTTGTATAGTTTTTTTGTGAATAGTTCCACATAAGTAGCATTGTTTCCAGGGTTTGTGGGGGCATGAAATGTTGCCAGGTTATCACTTGTTAGAAGAAAGTTAGCCTAAGAGTAGTTTCTGAACATTTCAGGGTTATTAGGGGCTCCAGGTTTTATTTTTACTTCAAAGGAGATGATTTTGTTGTCTGACATTGCCAGAGAATAGATTACATTAAGGGGTGTGCAGCACTCTCCCATATTAGTGAGGACCATATCCAGTATGTTTGCACTCCTGGTCAGTGCATTGACAGTCTGGTCTAGCGAGTTTTGTATTTACAAAATCCAGCAATCTCTGTGCCTACACAATTAGTGTCATATATGATTCCCAGTGAATAGTGGGGTAATTAAAGTTGCCCATGAATATGGCATTTGGTTGGGTGCTGAGTGTTTCCAATTAGCATAAATACATGCTATGGTTTCCTGGGTCATTTAGGGGAACTATAGCTTGCAAGGACGTGGTATGGGATTTTGCCTATGGTGACGTAAACATTGAAAACCTCAAGTGCATCGTCCTGTTTGACCAGCCTTGAAGTATATTTAGTTCTGATGTAAACTGAGACACCTCTACCTTTAATCCCTGTCTGTGTAGTAGCTGGTCTAATTATGTGGAAAGCATTATACCCTTCCACTGCTGTTGTGCTCTCTGTGGCTTTAAACCATCTCTCAGTGACTGCACATACTTCAGCAATCTGTAGGGTGAGGTGAGCTTGTAGGGAATGGAGTTTCTTGTTTAGACTCCTAGCATGAAATATTTCACTGTACATATCAAGTCTGTTATTATTTTGGCATTTCCAACTGTCATTTTTATACAGGTAGTACTAAATGGTTCTATGGTACTAATTGTACTGAAAATAAATTCAGACCCCTGACACGTATAATTACCTTTTGAACCTTAGAATTTAGAATTCAAAGGCAAAATCCAGGTCTGGCTTATTTCTTGACATATACTGTCATCTGTTATATACTACAAGTTTATGAGTAGGCATATTTTAAATACACACACATTTTTAAATACACATTGAAACTTGAGAATTTAATAAACTAGAAAAAAATAAATAAATGAGAAAGAATATGATGAAACACAGCCTGATCCAACCTGTCTTCCTGTATTAAGCCAAATTAAATAAATACATAAATAAATAAATAATATAAGAAAACTAAAAGAAAAGAAACAAAGAAAGAAAAACTGCAATTATTTGGAGAGCTGTTAAAGGTTTTTCAGAATATCTTGAATTTAATAGATTTAAATGTCAAAATGAGTTAAGCAACTCTAGTTCCAGCTTTGTAGGAAATATTGTCATAATGGTTAAGGTGCTTACCTTGCAAACACAAGGTGCAGTGTTCGATTCTCCCAGGGGGTAATTGGCCAGGCTTAAAATGATCCACAAAGACAATCAGCCTAGTACTAGTTTATGAACCATGCCATTGAAAAGGCTTGTAAATAAAATATTATTTGCTGATTTCTAGAAACAAAAACAATATAAAGGATCCAATTATTATAAGTAAGTAATGAAGTCTGAAGATGTGACAATGTTAATTCCTTAGCATTCTTCCAATATGAAAAACTGATTAGACAGTCCTACTACCCATGCCCTCATGTTCCATGTTAACCACAAATATGCCATTCAACAAATAAAGGGGTATTTAACTATTTCAAAAAAATCTGGATAGTGGTCAGTCTGGAAAAATCATTCTTTGCATTTTTTTCCTCTCAAAAATTGTTTTTATTTTTCATATACATTTAATGAATCCCATAGTATTTATACATACTTAAATAACTATGTACACTATTTACATTAGCCTGACACTATAACAGATCTTAATGTATACAGTTTCTTTATAAATATGTCCAATCCATTATCAAAGTGTCTGATCAATTATTGTATAGTGTTAATCAATGATAAGACTTTTCCCTAAGGGTTGTTGATGAATGGCTTTGGATAAATTCTTAGTTCTTTAATTTTAATTTCCAATAATGCTGTGGTTTTCAGTAGGCTGTAGAACTCTTCCAAAGTTGGTATTGTGTTTGTATTCCATCTTCTTGTTATACGCTTCTTTGAAATTACAAGTATAGTCCATACTAGATACATGTTTGACCTATTAAAATGAGGACCTTCGTTCACATTTAATAATACAAAAGCTTTACTTAAATAAAATGATTCATTAAACAAAGCTTGTAGAAAGTTATTAATACCATTCCAAAATGGCTTAATTTTAACACAATCAAAGAAAATGTGGTTCCAATCTGCATTGTGTACTTGCTCACATCTCCAACATATTCCTATTATGGAAGAACTCATTTTACTGATTCTATCTGGGGTTAAGAATGCTCTGTGCAAGCATTTCCAATTAAAAAAAGTCCAGTATTGTGAAAAGGATGTATATTTTATCGATAATAAGATATTTGTTTTAATATCTTCAGTTAACTGTACTGAGTGTTCTTTTGTTATATATTTCCAATATGAGGTTTTGGGTGTTGTTTTATAGTTTATCAATATTTTGTAAAATTTTGAAATACTCTTTCCCATGTCAAAGCCATTATATATGATTTCACATATATATTTCATAAATTTAAGTATTTCTTTAAATGAAGAATTGTTAATTATTCTACTTAAATCTTGCGAATATGACAGAATACTCTATAAAGTTAGCCAGTCCTGTTGTGCAATTTTGTATCTTGTTTTTTATTACTTGCATAGCTAAAACTTTTAGTTCTTTGATACATTGGAGCCAACAAACAAATCCTTTTTGTTCCCAGGAAAACATAATTTCACTATATATTTTATGTGTCAAAGTTCTTTGTGACTATAAATGGTATTAAAAGATCAAACCAGATTTTTAAATCTATATTTGCATGGATAATTTTCTGAAATGAGTCAATGTAATAATTAATCATACGAGTTTGAGTGGGTTTAGTTATGTTATATTGGATACTAATACATAATATGTGCCATGGCAAATTGTTTTTATCTGTTATTTGAAATTTGTTTTATAAATCAAATTCATTTATTGATATTACAGTTAGTAATTCTTTCCAATTTGTAGAGTAATGTGGACTTATCCAATCTGAGATTGTTTTAGATATTGATGCTTTTATATATGTTTCTATATTAGAAAAAGTTAATCCTTCCATGGTCTGATATGATGCATTAAAGCTATTCTGTTTCTTGGGAAGCCATAACAAACATATTAGGCATGAATTTATTTCTTTAAGTATATTCCTTACTGGTAATAGTTGTATTGCTAAGGCTATATATAGGATCTTGGCAAGTAAAACAATTTTTATTAACTGTAGTCTATCTTCAAATGTTAATATTATTTTGTTCCATTTTTCCACAGAGATTTTAATTGTATTGATGATATTATTGTAGTTTTTTGAGACTAATTCATTATTATCCTTGCATAACTCAATTCCTAGATATTTTAAGGTAGAATTTTGTTTCCCTATGATGTGATCCCCCTTAGTCTGCAGTTTTTTTTATTTAAAAATAAAAAATTTGATTTTAATTTATTGAAATGGAGTCCTAAAGTCATGTGAAATTTGTCAATTAATATATCAAATTCTTCTAATGCCTCCTTTGTATTAGATAATGTTAGTAATATGTCATCAGCAAATATCATTACTTTAGAATGGTATTGTTAATAAACATCTATTCCTTTGGTTTTCATATTGTTATGAATTGAATCTGCCAATATTTCAATAGCCAAAGCAAATAGAACTGGTGACATGGGACATCCTTGTTTAGTGCCTTTTGTTATATGTATAGATTCAGAGCTAAACAACCTAACTTGACATACACTAAATTATTTGTGCATATATATATATATATATATATATATATATATATATATATATATATATATTCTTTAGGAGATGAACAAAGGATGCAGGAAATTTAGACAGCATTAGGATTTTGAATAAATAGTCCCAATTTAGGGAATCAAATGCTTCCTCTATATCTAAGCCAATTATGAGTGTTTATTTTCTTTATTAACATAATCTATAAGAAAAAGTATCTTTTTAATATTGTCGTGTGTGTATCTATGATATATAAATCCAGTTTGATCATTATTTATTGTTTTGGATAGTGATATTTTCATTCTGTTAGTTAATACTGTCAAACATATCTTATAGCCATTATTTAATAATGATATAGGTCTATATGAGGTACAGAGGTTTGGGGATTTGTTTTCCTTTAGGCTTGTTGTGATTAAGGAATATCTCCAAGAGGGTGGTATTAAAGCTTGTGGCTGAATTTCAAATAGAGTTTTATGGAAGAGGAATAGTATCTTTGAAGGGAAAAGTTTATATATTTCCATAATTATGCCATCTATACCTGGAGCTTTATTATTTCTACCAGAACATCTGAGCTCCATAAATTGAATTATCATATGGAGAATATTTGTAATAGGAATAAGCAATATTTATATTATTTTGAACAAATATAGTACTATTGTAGATTAGACAGAATTCTAATACAATATAAATGTCTACTTATTGCATAAAAAAATATTTACATGAAAGATAGATGACAAGCAATTCAATCATAGTAAAGTAGGATGTATCATATATAAAGCCTCAGTAAAAGATTATAGCACACAGTTATTTAACATATTTACTCTTACTGATGAAGTCTTTCAAAACGTATTACTTGATATAAATATATGGTAATAATATTTATCCCTAATGTTTATAATACAATGTATTTTACTGGATATATCAGAAGTTATATTACATTTTTTCCTGCATTTAAGTAATCCCTTTGTTTGTTGCTAACTTACTTAAAGCATCAAGTTTGTTTTATGTGAACATTGATGAAACTTAGTGCATTTTCATTATCAGTGAATCCCTAATCCCCCCCATTTCCTGCACATAAGGATTTTCATATCTGTCATTTCTTATTATAAAATAAGTGAAATTATAGGTTAAAACAACTATTTCACGTATTGTGATTAATGATTACAAGTTCCCTTTCCATATTCATAAATTGCCATTTTATGGCATATACTGAAAGTTTTTTAGATTTAAATGGCAAAATTCTGTTTTGTATAATCAGCAAAGGTTAAACTGAGTGATTATTGTCAGTTTAATACTATTTGTTCAGAATGTGATTGTTACATTCTATGACATTCCTAGTCCAGGCTTCTGTTGTTTCCCTTTAACAACTTTGTTAGTGTGATGTTATGTATAAAACAGCTTAAGTATTATGTATGATCAAGATGGGTTACAAAACCACAATTCAAGTTAAACTAATTATATGACTTGTAATGCACATCTACTTATATGAATAAATCATCATGCTTCCCCTTGATGTTGAATATAGTGTATGTCTTTTATGACAAGTTAAAACAGTAGTGTTATTACACACAAGCCCATGTTATTAAACTGAGTGTCTATTGCCAATTTAATACTATTTGTTCAGAATATGATTGTTACATTCTGTGACATTTCAAGTTCAGGCTTCTAATGTTTCTCTTGAACAACTTTGTCAGTTTGATGTTCATAGGTTCATAGGTTCATAGGTAGGTACTAGGCTATCAGCCCTGAGGCCTATATAAGCCTAGCCAAAAGTTCCCTGGCTTTCACCACCAAAGACAATTATTTTCCTGTGCCCCTGTCATGTATAAACATTAGTTACCTTGGTAACTGCTTAAGTATTATATATGGTCAGGATGGTTTACAAAAACTACAATTCACGTTAACTTGTTATGCCTATTTACTTATATAAGAAAATCATCATGCTTCCCTTGATGTTCAATGTAGTCTATGTCATTTATTACAAGTTAAGACAGTAGTGTTATTATACACAAGACCATGTTATTAAATCCTGTCTTTAATATCTAAATTCAGCAGAATGCTTCATCTTATATGACGATTTTATATTTTATGTCTAGATTTACTAAAATCATACATTACATAACTACCGTGTATTTTTTTTGGCTGTTGCTTAGTTATTTGAGAGACCACAAGCTGTAATGCTCATTCTTATTATTAACTCCTTCCAAACATGTTTATACAGTCCATAGACTTTAAATTATTAGACCCTTCTAGTTTCTTATTTGTTATACGTATATTTCCATCCTTACATACACACATATCAGTACTTCAAACATGGACAACAATGCCCATCCAGTTTTCCCAGAATATCATTCACTAGTTCATGTGGTGTGTTTCCAGGCTGTTCTTAAATATCCAAACCAATATTTGTCCTGTTCCATTTTACCAGCCTGTTCCATGCAGTGGCCACTCTGCCAGTGAACCAATCAACATACCTTCCATTCCCACAGATATTTCCAGAAGGAAATCTGATGACTCTCTACACTTTCCTCCAACCCAAACACCCCTAGAATCAGCTATTCCCATATGCCCAACAAGTACAAGCAAGCTCACCTCCCAGACCACTGCAAAGTGTACTGTATAAGACCAAGTGCTCTTAGTCTTTCACAATAACTCAGACTTCCATTCTTATGTAAGTTCTTAATGAGTTTGGACCAAAATACATTCTAAATATAAAATTGCACTTATTACTATTTTTTTTATCAAGAATCAACTTAATGAGCTAAACAAAGTGTTGGGAGACCATCAATATGTGTACATGTGGTTTAAAACAGCCCTTTTATTGCATATATTTCTTTTAAACCAAAAACTTCATTGCGAGAATCATCTTGAAGTCTCCTCAGAGCCATTAAGCATTATTGTCACTCTTTCTCCATTACCATAGCAACCTGGGAGCATCTGTTCTATTAGTGTATATGTGTACTGCATACCAGAGGCTCGCGATGAACATAAAGCAAAGCTTTACTTCACTACAACTTCAAGCCTAAATTCCCTCCCTTTCAGGAAGGAAGCAGCTAGGAAATGAACAGAGAGCAAATAGATAAAAAAAACCTCCCAACAAGCAGCCACAACAAGAGATACATTCTTCCAGCCTTCCCACCTCTCACTCAGCAGATGTATAAACAAACTATTCTCTGCCAAAATATCGCAAATCACAGTTTTATCCACCCCTTCCCCTGGATCCAGGGTAAAACACCAAATGTCTCTTCCTAATACACAAGCATCAGTAAACCTAGATCACAAGCCACAAACCCACACCTTCCCGGAGATGAAAAAGGCAACATACCACAGCTGCCAGTCACAGCTGCATCCACACATACCATGTCAGGCTTAATCAAACAGCACTGAAAGCTATGATAATTGATATTAACTATGTTTAGAAATAATAATAATGACATTTGTACTAGCTGCCAGAGATGGCTACATCCACACACCCCATATCAGGATTCATCAAATAGCACTCAAAGCTATGATACCTGCCATAATTGGTATTAACTATGTTTAGACAGAATAATAATGACATTTGTACTAGGTGCAAGACACAGCTGCATCCACGCACACCATATCAGGATTGATCAAACAGCACTCATAGCTGTGATACCTACCATATTTGATATTCACTATATTTAGACAAAATAATGATGACATTTGTACTAAGAGCTTGCTACTATTATTTAACCAGGATATACATGACATTTCTAAATCATACTTTCACTGAAGAAGGCATTAGTCTCCATGACAACATTTTTTCAAAACACTATACTGTTACTGTTATTATATATGATGTTAATTTGTTACATTTGAGTCTGAACTCTGATGAATGGTACCTTGTTGAATTAGTTGATTAATTACTTAAATTATTATAAGCAAAAACAATGAAAAATGAACAAGATAAGTATTCAGTGAGTTCAAGTAGGGGAATAGAAACTTCTCTGTTTATATTATATGTTGCTTTGTTTGGCTTATATATAATATAAATAGCAACCCATCTTGACCTACCTTTGTTTGTGAAGAATTATTGGACTCTTTGAACATTCTGAATAAATCATTACTGTTTCTCACTTGTTTAAGAAACCTTCTTTTTTAAAGTAAAAACAGATGACAAGTGATGTACTATATCAGTTGATACTTTGAGAGATGTAGTTGTAAGAGTTATTTTTTTGGGGACTGTATCTTGGAATCAATTTTTTTGTTTCTTCTTTCTAGCATCAGTCCCAGGATTTGTTTCTTTTATTATTTTAAGTGTAGGGGCCATCCATTCCATTTCTTCTGGGATAGACACTGTGTTGTTGTTTTTGATGAATATAGTAGCTTCTTCTAAGTCATTAAAGGTTCTCATCTCATTGGCAAAAAGTATTTTTATCTTGACTGGAAAAGCCAGCTGTGCTTTAATGTTGTTTTTTTTTTC
Source organism: Protopterus annectens (assembly GCF_019279795.1). Taxonomy (NCBI): domain Eukaryota; kingdom Metazoa; phylum Chordata; order Ceratodontiformes; family Protopteridae; genus Protopterus; species Protopterus annectens. The sequence goes on along the minus strand of NC_056741.1, from coordinate 398,551,268 downwards.
CAACAGTTTTATTATTGGCCAGACTTTTTTCCTTTGTTCTAGTATTCTGGAAGCTTTGGTTGTATTTTAAGGGTGATCTTCTCCAAGCAGATTTTAATATTAGTTCCTTGTCCAGAAATGAAAGAAATGTTATAACTATGGATCTAGGTGAAGTATTTGTTGAGTTAGAAACAGGTTTCCTCAGTGCTCTATTCGCTCTTTCAATTCCCAGTGAAAGTCCCTCTTTCAAGTCTAAAAATTCAGGAATCCAGGTTGTTAAGAATTAAATAATGTCTTTTCCGTCAGTGTTTTTAGGCAGACCAAAGATTCGTATGTTGTTTCACCTTTCCCTGTTTTCTAAGTCATCTATTTTGTTAAGCAGCCAAGTATTCTGTTTAAGCAGAAATTCTTTTTGGAAGTCTTCCTCAATGTCATTTAGATAAGTCTCTATATTTGTTATTTTTGTATGGTGTTGCTGTAATAGTTCCTTAAGAGTATCAGTCTGCTTTTGAGAATTTAATTTGAGGTTTTCTAAGTCATTTTTAAAGCAATCCATCTTCAAAGATAATTCCTGTAAGGTAGATGTCATCAATTGCAGTTCTTTTTTCAAAGCAGCATCTGGATGATAATTCCTTGAGTTGCTCATATTCAGTGACTCAATATATCTCCAAGTTACTTGACAGGAACAATTTTGTATATCTCCACCAAAATTGATATTTATGTAGTTTAGTAGATTATCTATAGACTTCTGATGTTATAAACTTGACACTACGTCTACACCACCAAAATCCACACATAGAAACTTAAAAACATTCGCGGAGGCTCTCAATAATAATCTGCCTAAGCAACCGAGACCTCCAAAGCAGAAACACAAGCAACCTCAATCCCCCAACACAACCCAAATGACACATAGCCCACAGATTCAGTGTGCCACTCAAACACAGCCAATAAGGCAAAACAACATACCCAACACACTAGTCATAGGTGACTCTATAGTCAGGGACACTGATGTCCCACTCATCAGGCTAAACAAGGAGAAGGTTACTGTCAGCTGCCTGTTGGGTGCCAGGATCCGCCACATAACCCACGCACTCAGGTCACTCCACAACAAGTACAAATATGACTCTGTCATTGTCCATGTTGGTGTGAATGACCTGAGACGTACCTCCCTGGACTACATGAAAAGAGACATGGAAGAGCTCTGCGATCTTGTAGCCCAGGCAGGTATGACCCTAACCCTGAGTAGCATTCTGCCATTGCCCAGAATGATACCGCAGTACAAGGACAAAATGATTGATTTCAACAATTGGCTAAGCTTCTGGTGTCATTCATAGGGGATCCAGTATCTGTCTGCTTGGGATGACATGGTCGACAGACCACAATGCTTTGCCACAGATGGCCTGCACCTGTCGCCCCTAGGATTCCGGATACTGGCTAAGGCACTTGCTGCCCCTATAGTGCCTTTTTTAGGCAGGGTTCAAGTAACAAATTCACCACCATAACAGGAACAGGTAAGCAAAAACTGAGGGTAATGCTACTCAATGCTAGAAGTCTAAATTTCAAAATGCACTCACTCGAGGCACTCCTTAAAATGGAGAACATCGATATCTGTGCAGTGACTGAGACCTGGTTCAAGGCTCCAGAGAGCACCCCTTCACTACCAGGCTATAACTCATACCACACTTTTCGGCCATCTAACTTGGACCGAAACACCAAAGGTGGGGGTGTGTCCATATTCATTAACGATATCCACACCTCCAGGCTAGTTGCTCAGCATAATGCATCCGAGGTTATCCAAGTGCAACTAACTCTTGGCAAAACTACAATCCAAATTGTAGCTTGCTACAGATCCCCCACCATGCCCCAGGATTCCCACTCCTCTTTTCTTGATGTACTGGTAAATATTAGGGTTCAACCAAACACCCTAATAATGGGTGACTTCAACTACTCCATCATTAACTGGGAAAATTACTCATGTACTAACTCCTTAGTGCAACGCTTTCTGGAATTCATAAACTCCAATGCCCTAGATCAACTTATCCACACCCCCACCAGGGGCAACAATATCTTAGACTTAGTCATTACCAACATGAGTGACCGGTGTTCCACACCTGAAGTCAACTCCTCGTTGGTCCGATCCGACCATAAGCTAATCACCCTCAATATCCACATCCACCCCCACCCCCATTAAGGAAACCACAGTAAGAAATTTCTCCAAAGCCAACTTCATGCTTCTTAAGACAGAAGTAGTGAACTTCATGACACCCATGCAGATGGACAATACAGTTACAACTGCTGAATCCTACACAAATGTGCTCTATAAGCACCTACATGAGTGCATGGATCGTGCTATCCCAAACAGAACCAAGATGCTATCCTCCAAAAAAAGAAAGCCAATCTGGTGGTCCCCTGCCATATACAAACTGTACAACAGAAGGAAGAAACTGTTGCAAAAGAGAGTAAAATCCCATGAGTGGAGGAGCTCCCTGGTCAGCCTCAGTAAGAAGCTGAGATCCCTTATAAGATCCTCCAAAGCTAGCTACGAAAATAAAATTGCCATTAATTCCAAGGACAACCACAAAGCATTCTATAGCTATGTCAAGAATCTCAATGGCAACACCCAGATCTGCTCTGAGTTACAGCACAAAGGCATGAAAATTACAGAACCAACTGATATTGCCAACATCCTGGCAGATAGGTTCAGTGCTGACTTTACCCCCCCACCCCCTAAAGGGCCCATATCTATACAGAAAGAATGCAGAGTCCTTGTAATCACAACTATGCAGGTGAAAGCTGCACTCTCTAAAGCCAAAAACACAGCATCCATGGGACCGGACAACATCCCAGGCTGCATTTTACATGAACTTCAGAATGAACTGGCTCCCCACTTAAGCACCATGTTCAGTAATAGCCTCACATCAGGCTTTGTGCCCACTGAATGGCACACAGCAACAGTTATCCCACTCCACAAAGGTGGAGCCACCACTGATCCTGGGAACTATAGACCTATTAGCCTGACGAGCCTGGTCTGCAAAGCCATGGAATGTATCATCATGGAACTCATAAACAAAGACATTGGTAACTTCCAAACTCTGGATCCCACCCAGTTCAGGTTTGTGAAAGGCAGATCATGCCTCCTGAACCTGATCGACTTCTTTGAGGCAGTCACCAAAGCCGTAGATAAGGGTAAAGTGGTTCACACAGCCTATCTTGACCTCGCTAAGGCTTTCAACACCATCCCCCATTCTGGAATTATAGCTAAACTCAATAAACTAGGCATAAATCCCTACATCACAAGATGGGTTGCCAACTGGCTCACTGACAGAACCCACACTGTAAAAGTTGCAGACTCCAAATCTGACCTCAAACCAGTGACAAGTGGAGTACCACAGGGTTCCGTCCTGGGACCGCTCCTGTTTGGTATCTACTTCTCTGAAGTACAGGCTAACACAGAAGGCCTCTGGCTAATGAAGTTCGCAGATGACTGCAAACTAGGAACCATAGTCAAGTCCCCAAATGATGTGAACATCCTACAGATGGGCCTCTCTGAGACAAATGCCTGGTGTCAGAGCCATGGCCTCAAGCTCAATGCCAAAAGTGCAGTGTCCTCCCCTTTGGTAAAACTCTGTACCCATGAACTACCACATAGGCAGCAATCTACTTAACACTGAATGCGTGATAAGAGACCTTGGGACCAAGGTGGACAGTAGTCTCTCCTTTGATAGTCACATCGCCACAGTAGTCAGGAAGTCCTTCTACGTGGCACACCTCATCATAAAAGGGTTCTTGTCCAGGAAAAAAGAGGTCATCGTTACCCTCTACTCATCACTCATTAGACCCATTATAGAGTACAACGCCCCTTTTGGAATGTACCTCACAAGACATCTGCAGCAGCTGGAAAGGCCACAGAAGTACCTCACAAAGAGGATTACTGGACTCAAACAAATGCCCTACACTGAAACTCCAAAACTCAAAAAACTCCAGCTTTACTCCGTAGCATATCGCCTACTCAGAGGTGATCTCTGCCTAACATATAAAGCTATGTCAAACCCAGAGCTGTTGGACATGCTACACCTAAAGAAATCCCAATCCCTCCGAGCTACACGCTCTAGGGGCATAAACCTTGTCATCACAATATACAGGACATGCTGGATGGATAGATTCCTATCCCAGAGACTTCCCGTACTCTGGAACAGGCTACCCGTCTATGTCAAGCAAAGTTCTTCATTAGCACTCTTCAAGAAAACTCTTGATGAGTGGATGGGAAATAGGAAATACACCCCAGGGATCACTTCTGTGTCTCTGCTCGTCAGTGGCACAGGAAAATAACTTTCTTTGGTGGCGTAAGCCAGGTAACCTTGTTGGCTAGGCTTGCATAGGCCCTTGAGCCGATAGCCTAGTACCTACCTACGAACCTATGAACCTATAATAAAAATTTCCTATATTATTATACTAGTTTATGGAGCTCTCAAAATTCACTGCTCTCAGTTGGCCATCTAGGCTCCACCCCTCTTCTTTGCATTTTTTAATTCTTTGGTAAAATGGGAAATAAATATTGAATACGAAGAACTATAGTGTGAAATAATTGTAAACTCTACTTTGATAACAGGATTAAACAATATGAGTTCCATTAACAGTGCCTTACAAATACCAGCACTAAACCTATAATGTTGATGTTTTATAATACCAATTGCATTGGTCAATGCATTTTTATTATTTCCTTATTTGCTTACTATTAGTTTGATTGTAACAATGACATTTTCGTATATTTTACTTATATATTTTTTTTTTTCGTTGTTGTGGAGGTGAATTTTAATTAGAATATGAACTACAGTCAATGATTTAAATTATGCTTTTTTTAGCAAGGTTTGCTTACTGTGTTATATGATGGGTCATACAATTTGCAGTTTATTTAAAATAAATTGCTGGTAATTATGCTCATGCTCTGAAGAAGTCTGTTTAATAGAAACAAAGAAGCTGTTATTTTTTAACAAACAATGCTGGAGTTGACAGTATCTGGCATTGTTTTTGTTTATTCTTTTTTTTTTGGTTTTCAAGTTCACGTTTTTGGTGTGAATTTTTTGGTTACTAGTTTTTTTTTAGTGTTTGCACAGAAGAGAAGTCTTTTCAGGATTTTTTTGTCTGACATATATACTACTTTACTTATGCTTTCACTAAATTGTTTATGAAATTGTCTCGTTATATAGTTTTTGATGCTAAATGCTCCAGTGGTATTAAGGGACTCATTTGTACTGAAATTGCATGTGTCCCTTCCTCAGCTGAACCTAATAATAAAATAGGTAAGGGTGAAAAGTGGTTTGTTGTGGGTGAACAGAATGCAAGCAGCTGTAGTCTTGATGTCGGTCCTGTTATAGGAATGGACCACTTGTTTGGTAAATCATTTGTTTTTCACAATACCAATATATACAATAATAATTCAAATAAGAATCAATATTTGTCATAACAGTTGTGTGTGTTGGAAAAAATGTTTAAATACAGGTCATTGCAACTGGGCAATGTATTTCTTCATGAGAATGCTAATAATAACAGAGTCCCTGGGATCTGACAATGGAAGTTTCCTAACAGGCTTGAGGTGAATTTAATGATGCATCAGAAATTACTTGACCTATGCCGTGGTGGTACGATGGTAGCGTTGTTACCTCACAGCAAGAGGTTCTCCCGTTCGATTCTCAGCGTGGCTTGGGAGTGCCTTCTGTGTGGAGTCTGCATGTCCTCCCTGCGGTTGGGTAGCATTCGAAAGACATGCGTGTGTAAATGGGCGTGCCTTCGTTGAAGGTTTGGCATCAAGCTGGCACCTCGGCATTTCGTAAAAATCTACTGCCAATCATTAGCGGTCTGGAGTTCCGCTGTGGCGACCCCTTACCGGGAAAAAGCCAAAAGACAAACAACAACATCAGAAATTACTTTACCTGGTTGAAAGAACAGGATATGAGATTCTTTCAATGATAAGAGAAAGAACAGGAGAACACTTTAAAAACTTGAGGACGAGATTAGGATTTTAAGCAATGAGAATATATCAGACTTTTTATTCCCCTCTTACAAGTCAGAATATGAAGGTGTTTTTGAAATGGTAGATGAGCATTGCAAGACTGCATTAGTATGAAAAAAAAATAGGAATGCCAGTGATTATGATTGTCACAGAGCTTATCCAAACTCAAGAAAGAAGAAATCAAGGGAGTTAACAAGGAAATGTTGACATCTATGGATATGACTGGAGTAACAACCAGCCTGCAGAGTTTAATAAGACTGATTTATTTGACTTTCTTCCCTTGCAGGGGTCTAAGAGGTTGTCATCTCTGTCAACCAACCAGGATGCACGTTGGCCAATGTGATAACGTAGTAGAACCAGTCTATTAGAGCAGCAGGTCATTTTGGCTCTGGATTATTGCGTGGTTTACAAACAGAACAACTGCAAGGTTTTCAGTTGCAGTGATTTAGATATCACAGACTGTTCAGACTGTTTTATGGACTTTATTACAAAGGAATTACTGTTGTGCCAGCGAATAATATGAACCTAATGAACATATTTAATTTGTCAGGAAAATTAAATCTAAGGTGTATTTATAAATTATATAAGGGTAATAATACATCTTGATATTTTAGTTTCCTAGACTGAAGCACTTTTATTCCTCCTTTACACTCTAGCCTGTTACTTTTCGATGAATGTTGTGAAACTGAGATTAGTTAACTCTATAATGATAGCTCTAAGGACATTTTTATAATCTTTCAGTAGAAGAAAGTGACATTCCAATGATATGTGTCAAAAGTGCTAGGATTATGAAACCAGACAAGAGTGAGGAGATAGTGGTGATCAATTATGTGTGTTATTCAGAAACTATATTAAAGCTACTTACAGATTAAATATTTTAAAAAATTGTCTCCAGGAATGTGATTAACACTACATATTCTAAAATAGATATTTTAATCTGCTAGTAAAGGGAAGATTGATAATACACCTCTGCATTTTTGAAAGTAAGCTATGCAGTTATTCCAGGAAATTTTGGTAGTCTTAAAATGTACAAATATTTATAAAATCCCTCTTTTAGACCAATTGTTTCATCAGTGGATCCTATTTCTGAAACATTTGCTGCTTTTGTTGGTGTTGCAACTTAAAAAAACTGTGCTGCATCATTTCTTATGAGATTCATGGCAGTTTTTGGAACAAGTCCCAGACACCAATTTTGATAGACTTCTGTTTGTTACAATAGATATGAAATGAAGTGGATTTTGGATGCTTTATTACATTTATTTATTTAACATTTTTAACCAGGGAAGTCTAACTTGGAACATGCCAATTTTCAGCAGAAGCTTGGGGAGAAACACTCCAGATGCATGTCTTTGCAACATAGGAGAAAACCGGAGCAAACCCACAAAAAACACAGGGAAGATATGGAGACTCCACACAGAAGGCACCCCAGCCAGAAATTGAACCGGAGAACCTCTTCATGTGAGTTGTCAACGCTAACCACTACACCACTGCGCCATCCGTCAGTGATGATAATTCATTCTCGAATATGGACACCAAGTTGATTTATTTATGAGAATAAAATTAAAAAATATTTTTTTATTGTTTTGAAGTGGAATATTTCTGTCAAAAATGTGATTCTGCTATGGGTGTCAAACCAGACCTTCTTTATGCAAATATTGTGTTATGACACTGGGATCCGTACACTATTTGGTGAGTCTTAAAGTGTTTCATTCATTTCCCTGATGATGTATTTATTATATGGAGTGGTCAGGTTAATGAAGTAAAGGAATCTTTTGTTGTTTAGAAGAATCAAGCAAGTTTTCAAAAATCACCTATTAATCTGGTATGACCATAGTGGGCCAGATTATGTAAAGTTCACATGCAGTATGCTGATGGACGACTTCACCAGACCTGCTCTGGATGTGATTTCAGAGGACATGCTGAAGGCAGCCCAAGTACTTAGATAACCAGTGTAGGATATTTAGGAATTCCAAGTATTACAATTTAATTCCAAAACACATCATGTGCACACAGCACAACTTTAATGCATCAAACTGCTATGCTAACTCCATTTCTCAAATCCTTGGCATATGCTTTATGGACCTCAAGGAATTCAAGTGAATACTACAGATTTCAGTGAAATCCAAAGCAAAACATCACAAAATATATAAAAATGCAACCTACTGTTAATGAACTGCAACATACTGCAGCGATACAAGCCATAAATGAGGCTGTGGTTGTGCAGCCTAGAAGGCAAACAGCTAGAGTCACAGCTAGGCTGCAACTAAACCATTTGTCAGACCAGTAAATAATCAGCAGATACCAGCTAGACTGACAACTGGTGAAGGCTGTCTGTAACGTGCGTCCCACCCATGGCTGTGAAGACCCTGCAAGGAATCCCAATCTCCCTTGAAACCAAAGTGTGTCTCAGCCTGGGTGTACTTGCATCTGGGGCATTCTAAAGACACATGGGGGATGCTGTGGTAGTATCAGGGGATGCTGTGGTAGTATCACAGACAGCTGCCAGTTGTATCCTGGCAAAATTCCTGGAAGCAATGTGCAGCAAGGTGGATGACTACATATACTTTCTATCCACCCCCAGTGAGTGGAGAACTGTAATACAACAGTTCTATAACACAGCAAACTACCCATATATACTTGGTGCAATAGATTACACACACATACATACCTATCAAGACATCAGTACATCCTGAAGCAGACCAATACATAAACAGAAAGGACTGGCCATCCATCAACTGCCAAGTTGTCTCTGCAGCAGATGGCAGCATAACAAACATCATAGCAACGCACCCTGGAAGTGCCCATAATGTTGCCATATGAAAAGAAAGTGGACTGAGGGCAGCATTCCAGCAAGCTGAAGTACCTGAAGGAGAACTACTAGGTAAGTATAGGAGCACAGTTAAGGCAGAAGTTAAAGATAACCCTCACAACAATATCTATCCTGACCACATGCGTTCAACTCCCCATAACAGGTGACTGTGGTTATCCACTGGAGTCATGACTAATGACACTGTAGTGTGAATTATCCAACCTCATACAGGATGCCTACAACAGAGCACACGCAGCAACCAGAAACACCACAGAACATGTGTTTGGTGTACTGAAAGCTGGATTCAGATGTCTGGACACATCTGGGGGTGCACTGCAATACACACCTGAAAAGGCAGCACTGATGATAAAGGTATGCACCATGCTACACAGCATGCTAATGAAATGGCGGTCTTCCAGCTGCACCTGTGTTTGAACTACCTCAAAAACCTCAGATATGTGAAGAGGACATCCCACAAGTATCAGAGGAGGAGCAGGAGGACACAAGCAACAGAAGGCACAGGCGTAGGCAATGTAGGGTGTGACCACAAATGCAGGCCCATGCAATACGGTGGTACTTGTCCCACATCTATGAATCTTGAAATGCCACACTTACATGAGTACACAGACTGAACATAGATGTTTAGGTGTTGCCCCACCACAGCAGCACAGGTTGCATCTAATGGCAGTTGCCCACTAGATGTATACAATGAACATCAGACATACCCTGTTCCTATTCATAACATATTACAACATGAACATAAGCAAATGTGTCACAACAGGAATTATCAACTCAGGGCATAACTGGTACATGTATGCAAACTGACTCAGTCTGTTGTAGTACTGTATGAAAAACAGTAAGGGACACACATCAGTGCCACACATTTCTATAACTACAATATCATATCATGAAAAAAGAGAAACTACACAGGGTATAATGCAGAACATTTAATAAGAAAAGACGCATATTACAGTAAAGTGGTAATTAAGTAAATGAGCCAGCTATGTGTACCACACTGTTGGACACACTCTAACACAATCTAGGGTGGCATCCCTGATATATCATACCAAGATCTACTCTTCCCTGACCATGTGCACACATATGTTGCTCTGGTTGCTCCACAGAAAATATTGATGAGGTGACAACATCATGCTTAGGTGGAGTATGATTGTGAGATTAAGGCCTTGTGACTGATGGGATCTCAGCAGATGGGCCAGCAGTTGAGTCTCTATGGCCAATGGAGCTTCTGTGGACAGGTATGCCTGCCTCTCCCATGTTGAAATATGCTAAGCACAGTGAAGGAATATAGAATCTTGGTGGTAATATGGCATTGCTGCAGTACCATAGAGGTTTGGGTTTCCACCGACCATGCCACAGATAGCAGACTCTTATTTTGAGTGGCCAATGCAGCCATAATCTTACCGTGTCTGTGCTCTTGTCCTTCATGCCTGACATGTAGCTGGTATGCCACATAGTGTCCCTTTCAGATGGTCGAACTTTTAAAAGTTCAACTTTCATATGGCAGAGACCATATGATCGAACTTTTAAAAGCTCAACTGATCTGAATGGAGAGCTCCATGCAGTGCAGAATGGGAAGATTTCCCATTACCGCAATGTAGTGCGATCTCGGAGTTGGTATATGTAAGTAGTGGGGGTGTGGGGGTGCTGGGGGGCTTGTCCCCCTGCTAAACAGAGTTATTTTCTTTTTGTGTGTTATGGTGTTTAGTTTACATGGTCGATGTTTCAAATGTTCGATTATATATATATATATATATATATATAGATATATATATATAGATATATATATATATATATATATATATAGATATATATATATATATATATATACATATATATATTTATATATTTTATTTATTTTATTTATTTATTTTGCATTTGTTGACCGGGCTAGTCTAACTGGAATAAAATCCATTTTCAGTAGAGGCCTGGGGAGAAAAGCTCCAACACAGTTAATATTATACAGTAAATAATAAGTTCAAAGAAGTATAACAGTAGTAAAATAGCTCTAAGCAGTTACAGCCATACACAGACACAATATATGACTATAATAATTGTCTCAAATTCAAAGAATTATAATGATAATTAAAAAGGGTAAAAACAGATTACAGACATACAGATTAGGTACAGTTGTCATTACAAGCATACCTAGCTCATGCTGAGGTGATATGGAATGCAATAGAAATAAAAACAAATTAGTAGTTTTCAATTGGAAGCAGGATAACAAAAAGTATATACTGTTTATAAATTATACAAATGTATCATATGATACAGTGAGATAAAGATATATAGGAAGCAGCAAGAGTATGTAAGTAGGTGGGATATATTCTTGTTACGAGCAGAGAAGACAGTTAGTCAGGGTTAGTACAAGGACAAAGCCAGTGAGAACTGAGAAATTGTTTTATTTTTAGTTTAAAGAGTCTTGTGGAGGTCAGAGATAGGAGTTCAGAGGGAAGTCTGTTCCAGTGTTTGCCTACGGAGTTAGAAAACAAAGAATCTCCAGCTGAGTTGTTGGATTTGTTGATAGTAATAAGTGGCTTATTAGAGGAGCGTAGGTTCTTAAGATTGTTGTAGGGGGTAATGAGGGTAGTCAGTATAGGTGTATAGGTGGGGTAGTACAAGCTCTTATGGATAATAGTGAGTTGTTGAGATAGTATCTGGTTATGAAACTCTAGCCATCCTAGTTGTTTTAGGTTGTTGCAGTGATGTGTTCTAAAAGGAGATCCTGTGGCAAATCTTGCAATGGAGTGATAGGCAGTAGCAAGTTTGTTTAGGTTGTTTTTTGAGAGATTGGTGTATATGGGTGAGGCATAGAGTAAGGTAGTGATTAAATGAGTTCTAGCTATAGCGATTTTGGTTGAAGGAGTAAGGAAGGGTTTGATTCTGTACAGGGATCCCAGTTTATTATTTACTGTTTTTATAGTGATGTTAGTATGAGTGTCAAAGTTTAGTTTATTATCTATCGTTATTCCAAGAAGTTTGGTGGTTGTGTCAGGAGATATGAGAGTCCCATTGTTGGATGTAAGAGTAAAGTGAAGAGGGGCAGACCTACAGTAGGAGTAAAAAGTAGGAGTTTAGTTTTTAGGGTTAAGTAGAAGGCAATGGTTTAAAAACCATTGTTCCACTGTATTAAATGCATTTTGTGTAAGGGATTGTAGCTCGGTAGGGGTATTAGCTGAGCAAATAATAGTGGAGTCATCTGCATATTGAATGCAGGTAGCATGTGGGATTGCTAGGTGGAGGTCATTAATGAAAATGGAAAATAACAATGGGCCTAAAATGGAGCCCTGGGGGACACCAAGGAAATAGGGAGGTGAGAAGATAGGTTACCTTCCCATAGTACTGCTTGATGTCTATTTTCTAAGTAGGATTTGAACCATTGTAATGCTAGAGTATCAAGAGAAAGAGATGTAAGTATTTCAATAAGGAGCTGGTGATTAACCATATCAAAAGCCTTAGATAAATCAATGAAGACAGAAGAGGAAAGGGTATTGTTATTACGGTTAGAATTTATACAGTCTGTGAAGGAGAGAAGGGCTGTGGTGGTGCTGTGGTTAGGTCTAAATCCATGTTGACAGTTAGCAAGTAAGTTATTATCAATTAGATGGGTGAGTACTTGCTTATGGACACATTTTTCCATTATTTTTGCCAGTGGAGAGAGTAAGGCTATTGGTCTATAGTTTGAGATGTCAATGGAGTTACCACCTTTATGAAGGGGATGATGTGAGATTTTCCAGATAGATGGGATATTTCCTTCGGTTATAGTTCTGTTTATGAGTATGGAAATGGGGAGGGCTATGGCTTTGGCACCTTTTTGCAGGTATTCAGCAGGTAGATGGTCAGCAGAGGGGGTAGTAGGTTTCAGTTTTTCTAGAAGAGAGCAAATGAAGGATGTAGGAACAGGTTTTAGCTGAAATAATGGAATAGGGTAAGTTGAAGAGGTGGTTAGATCAGGGGAAGTTGGAGATAATTGCTTAGCTAGTGTTTGAATGGTATCTGTAAAGAAAGAATTAAAGGCATTGGCAGTTTGTGTTGGATTATCTTGGTTAGAGCCTTGTGGGGTAGGTGTAATAGTTTGGCCTGGGTGTAGGAGTTTATTGATGCTGGACCAAAATTTTTGTGGATTTCTTTGGTTAGTTTGTTGTAGTTGGATATAAAAGTTTTTTTATCTAGCAGGATAGCTTTTTTAGTAGTATTTCTAAGTTGTCTAAAGGTTTGGTGGTCTGTTGAATTCCTGGTAGTGTGCCATTTTGACCAGGATTTGTTTCCCAGGAGAATATTCTGTCTAGTTGCTTTGGTGAGCCATGGGGCAGGTTTAGTGTTACTTCTAATAGAGCGTACAGGGGCATGTTGGATAAGGATGGATAAGAATGTGGAATTAAAGTAGTCAACTGCGTTATCTAGGGGGAGTGTTTTAGTGGTGACCAATCACAGTGTTTAAGTTCTAGCTGGAAAAGTTCGGGGTTGAAGAATTTTTTAGTCCAGATTGTACGATATGTAGTAGGGTTAGGTATGTTAATTTTGTGTCTGATGATATAAGTGAGTAAGTGATCACTTAGATCATCAGGGAGGGTTCCTGCCTTGTATGTGAGATGTGGAGAGTTTGTAAGAATCCAATCTAGTATACTTTATTTGTTGTTGGTTTTATTAATTCTTGTAGGGGAGGAAATAACTTGAGAGAAGCCATAAAGATTAATGTGGGAGGTGGGCTGAGGGGTACTGCAGGACTTCCAATCGATGTTAAAGTCCCCAAGTATTAAGGTTTCTTGTGGAAGATTGATAGATATCCAGTTAAGAATGCTTTCAAGGGTATTAATGTTATTACCAGGGGGAAGGTAAATACAAGCGATGTTAATGGATTTGAATTTGTTGATTTGAAGTTTAGTGACAAGGATTTCTGAGTTATTAAATATAGGTAGATTTATGTTAGATGTGGTGACTTGTAGATTATTTTTATAGAGGACTGCTACACCCCCTCCCTTTTTGTTAATACGGTCCATTCTCAGGATACTGTAGGCAGGTGGGGTAAGTTCATTGTCATTAATGGATGGTTTTAGCCATGTTTCTGATAGACATAGGAAATCAAATTGGTAGAATTCTAATAGGGCATGAAGATGGGTAGTCTTGTTTTTAATGCTTCGAATGTTAAGATGTGCTATTGAAAGAGAGTTTGGAGGCTTATTAGGTGTATGTGCAAGAGTAATGTTAGAGGTGATTTGTACAGTGTCAGGAATATTGTTTGGGCCAGGATTAGGATGAATGTCTCCATCTAGCAGGGCTAAGTGGAGTATTTTATATGTGGGGTTGTTAACTTTAAGGAAATAGAAACAAAGTGTTTTTCTTGCATGGAGAGTACTATATTTTATATGGGTTAGTCTGTGATATTTGGCTTGCAGGTAGCAGGGACAAATTGTGGTATTAAAGCTGTAAAGAGAGATAGGTAGTAGTGGTGTGGAAGTGAGCCTGGAGGGCAGTAGAAGGTTTGGGTGGAGTGGTTGTTCATAAGAGGTTAATGTGTAGATAGTTATTAGAGGAGGTAGGAGTGAAACAAAGGCTATAAATTTTAGTTGAGTTAGGTAGGAAACATTGGCCATGATTTAGGTATAAGATGAGAAGATAGATAAGGGTATATAGTAATAGCAGCTGGGTATTTGAATTATAAGGGTGGGGTGGATAAGTGATATAGTTAGGAGTGGTAATTGAATAAGTTTGGAGGGGAGTGGTAATAAGGAGAGCTATTTGATTGGTATAGGTAAAATAGGGGTGTGGTTTAGTGAAAATATATTGAGGACCCCTGGGGTGGGTGGGAATTGGGGGTAGGGAGGAGGCGGAGTGAGCCCGCAGGGCGAACGGAGCGGGTTGAGACAGTTGAGTGAGACAGTCAAGGTGAACAATCAGTGGAATTCTGATTGTGGAGGAGTGGCTGCAGGGGTAAGTAGGTTTGTGATCTGTGTAGAAGAGTAGGATGTAGTATAAGTGAAGTTTAAAGGCAGATAGTGGGAAAGTATAACAGAACAGGTAATAGGTAGGGTCAGTTGTAAGAATGCTAAAAAGGAGTTTAAAAAGAAGACAGCCTTATGAGGATGAGGGGCAACAAGAGAGGAGCAGATAGGAGGGTGCCACCTAGTGGGCAGTCAGGTTTATAACCACAGAGGTGAGGAAAAAATCAGGCAAGGCTAGACTAGGGCTAGAAAGGCAATATATATGAAAGGGTTAATAAAACTAGGAGTAAGAGAGGGATTATACGTAGTCTACTGGATTCAGGGGGGGGGGGATGGCTACTGGGTGTTCAGGCTGTGAGGCATACAATAAATAACACCAAAGATTAAAGCAGAGAAATGAATTAGCTATAAGCCAAACTTACAAATTGCACATACTCTCTTATCACTTTTCGTGTGAGAACAGCAGTTTACACTTATGAAGTGTTGTTACAGTTGGATGATTGGGGTGGGTCCTTGGGTCCCTGGTGGATAATAATCTCCTAGTGGAGGGTAGGCAGGCTGAAGAGGTGACAGCAGATATGTATCAAAACAGGAACAAGAGAGAAGGGGAGAAAGACAAGGAGACAAAAAAGTATTAGATGGCACACTACGCGAACGGAGCGGGTTGAGAGAGTTGAGTGAGACAGTCGAGGTGAACAATCAGTGGAATTCTGATTGTGGAGGAGTGGCTGCAGGGGTAAGTAGGTTTGTGATCTGTGTAGAAGAGTAGGATGTAGTATAAGTGAAGTTTAAAGGCAGATAGTGGGAAAGTATAACAGAACAGGTAATAGGTAGGGTCAGTTGTAAGAATGCTAAAAAGGAGTTTAAAAAGAAGACAGCCTTATGAGGATGAGGGGCAACAAGAGAGGAGCAGATAGGAGGGTGCCACCTAGTGGGCAGTCAGGTTTATAACCACAGAGGTGAGGAAAAAATCAGGCAAGGCTAGACTAGGGCTAGAAAGGCAATATATATGAAAGGGTTAATAAAACTAGGAGTAAGAGAGGGATTATATGTAGTCTACTGGATTCAGAGGGGGGGATGGCTACTGGGTGTTCAGGCTGTGAGGCATACAATAAATAACACCAAGGATTAAAGCAGAGAAATGAATTAGCTATAAGCCAAACTTACAAATTGCACATACTCTCTTATCACTTTTCGTGTGAGAACAGCAGTTTACACTTATGAAGTGTTGTTACAGTTGGATGATTGGGGTGGGTCCTTGGGTCCCTGGTGGATAATAATCTCCTAGTGGAGGGTAGGCAGGCTGAAGAGGTGACAGCAGATATGTATCAGAACAGGAACAAGAGAGAAGGGGAGAAAGACAAGAAGGAGACAAAAAGTATTAGATGGCACACTACAAAATAGTTAGGCAAAATACTTAGCTAATCCCTTAGAAGCAATCAAATCCATATCTCTAGAGTTAAGAAAGACCAGAAAATGGTTTACTACAAACAGTATACATCTAACAATTATACAATAGCCTTGGTATAAGTGAAAACACTGTTACAGGCAAGACGTTTGTGGTATTACTTTGTGAGAAGAACACAGCAGGAATCAGATAGTTAAATACAATAAACCAGTGCAAACAGTTGCAAAGTGCGATATACCCTGCTAACTTTGTAGCTGATTAAAGTAAGCTAAATTATATTCTAAGCCTTTTGTCGTACTTCTTAACTGCTCTGGATGAAAGGGATGCACCTAGTATTCAATTTGGATTACGATAGGTACATAAGCTATGCCGGTGTTTATACAGGGTTTGGCGTCCTTCTGGGTAAGTACAAAGTAACAAAAACCATTAAAATATTCGTAAATCCAGTCAAAAGGATGAAACGCCACTATCTTTGAGTGGCGTTGGCAAACTAATTACAGATTAGAGGAGTTTAATATCTGGAGAGAAAAAATATACCCGCCACGCACCACGTGTTAATGGTACTGCATAAAAAGCAATTTATTTGTAAATGTGGAAGTAAGGATAAAACGCCACTATCTTGGAGTGGCTTTGGCCAAGATAACTGCAGATGTGATAAGGTAGTATCGGGAGAGATAAAACTCCCGCCACACACTGCGTGTTTACAGGACTGGTTAAATGCAATTTATTTGTAAACCAAGTAAAAAGGATAAAATGCTACAATCTGTCCGTAACGTTGGCCAAGATATCAGGAGAGAAAAACTCTCACCAGTATTCGCAAGTCCGAGTGAGGGAGAGCAGATGGATAAATGACCTTGCTTTGATCTAACTGGAGATCCACACACTCAGAAGAGTAGGGGCTATTAGTAAAGCTTATACAATCAAGTATGTCCTTCAGCGGACAAGAATTCTGGGCTAGGTAATGATTGTACCCTTCAGCGGACATGAGTTCTAGGCTACATATATTATTAATAACATGACAAAACCAGTAAGTGGTGATCCACGGACACAGAGGAATTAGCGACAATTTGTGAGCTAATACAATAAATCATATCCTTCAGCGGACAAGAATCTTAGGCTAGATTTATCATTCTTAACATGACAAAACCAGTACAACAGGTTCTGGATATGCAGAATGTCCAAAGGGAAAAAACAATTCAATGCAAACGCTACTACCGCTGAGATAGAAGCTTAAATATAACTACAGCGTAGTAGTAACTATACAATCCTTCAGCACATTCAGGTAGTACACAGATAGTATAAAACTGATAACAGTAAAAGTTTGCAAGCTATTAAAAACAGAAACAAACACTTACATATGATCAGCACACAGGGGCATGAAGCACACAGCAGCCAAGGGGTATCCTAGCAAGTAAAGATGGCGCCGGGGGAGACAGGTGTTATATATAAGGTATTGGGAGGAAGTGAGGTAGGGAGGGGAGGAGAAGGTAGATGCAGGTAGGAAAAGACGGGATTAGAGTAGGGAGCAAGGGTGTAAGTTCCTGAAGTAGTAAGAGCGGGGGTGGGGATGAGGAGGCAAAGAACTATGAACAGACAGGGAAGTAGAGGTAATGTAAGGAATATTTCTCAGGTGAGGCAAAAGATGTGTGTTGGGAATACGCTAGTTGAGGTAGGACAGTTGAGTGAGACAGTCGAGGTGAACAATCAGTGGAATTCTGATTGTGGAGGAGTGGCTGCCGGGGTAAGTAGGTTTGTGATCTGTGTAGAAGAGTAGGATGTAGTATAAGTGAAGTTTAAAGGCAGATAGTGGGAAAGTATAGCAGAACAGCTAATAGGTAGGGTCAGTTGTAAGAATGCTAAAAAGGAGTTTAAAAAGAAGACAGCCTTATGAGGATGAGGGGCAACAAGAGAGGAGCAGATAGGAGGGTGCCACCTAGTGGGCAGTCAGGTTTATAACCACAGAGGTGAGGAAAAAATCAGGCAAGGCTAGACTAGGGCTAGAAAGGCAATATATATGAAAGGGTTAATAAAACTAGGAGTAAGAGAGGGATTATACGTAGTCTACTGGATTCAGGGGGGGGAATGGCTACTGGGTGTTCAGGCTGTGAGGCATACAATAAATAACACCAAGGATTAAAGCAGAGAAATTAATTAGCTATAAGCCAAACTTACAAATTGCACATACTCTCTTATCACTTTTCGTGTGAGAACAGCAGTTTACACTTATGAAGTGTTGTTACAGTTGGATGATTGGGGTGGGTCCTTGGGTCCCTGGTGGATAATAATCTCCTAGTGGAGGGTAGGCAGGTCTCTTATCACTTTTCGTGTGAGAACAGCAGTTTACATTTATGAAGTGTTGTTACAGTTGGATGATTGGGGTGGGTCCTTGGGTCCCTGGTGGATAATAATCTCCTAGTGGAGGGTAGGCAGGAAATTGCACATACTCTCTTATCACTTTTCGTGTGAGAACAGCAGTTTACACTTATGAAGTGTTGTTACAGTTGGATGATTGGGGTGGGTCCTTGGGTCCCTGGTGGATAATAATCTCCTAGTGGGGGGTAGGCAGGTCTCTTATCACTTTTCGTGTGAGAACAGCAGTTTACACTTATGAAGTGTTGTTACAGCTGGATGATTGGGGTGGGTCCTTGGGTCCCTGGTGGATAATAATCTCCTAGTGGAGGGTAGGCAGGTCTCTTATCACTTTTCGTGTGAGAACAGCAGTTTACACTTATGAAGTGTTGTTACAGTTGGATGATTGGGGTGGGTCCTTGGGTCCCTGGTGGATAATAATCTCCTAGTGGAGGGTAGGCAGGAAATTGCACATACTCTCTTATCACTTTTCGTGTGAGAACAGCAGTTTACACTTATGAAGTGTTGTTACAGTTGGATGATTGGGGTGGGTCCTTGGGTCCCTGGTGGATAATAATCTCCTAGTGGAGGGTAGGCAGGATATGATCAGCACACAGGGGCATGAAGCACACAGCAGCCAAGGGGTATCCTAGCAAGTAAAGATATATATATATATATATATATATATGGTCTCAGACATATGAAAGTCGAACATTTGAGTTGTTGATCATGTAAAGTAGACCCGCCACATGATATGTGGCATGGGAAAGTGCACAGATGTCTGACTGATGCCATTGCTGTGACCATTCATTCGCCTGCAGCAGAGGTGGACACCCTCTGACACCTGGCCATATACATCTACTCGCCTATGTCTACCCTAATGCCCTGTTTCTGGTTGTTGTGTGGAACTGCCATCAGCAGCAGTCTCAGCTGGAGTTTGTTGATCAGTGGCCTCACCCTGTTCAACATTCACTGTGCCAGCATCCTTCCAATAGCTAGACAAGTTGACCTCAGCATCTGAGGCTACAGTTGCAGCAACGTCACTGTTGACCACATGAATGGACTTTCCAAGCACTTCAAGGTTTTTTGTGCCAGGGGCCATAATACCATGCTGTGACATATTTTGAACCATATCATGCTTGCTGGCTGGGCTGCTGGATTATATAGATAGTTGATGTGTTACAAGATATAAAGACACATATCAGGACAATGTGCTTCCATCACATGATAGATATCATCAAAGACATGACATACATATCTCACTGCAATGTTACATATAATAATGACTTTACATGAGCTCTACTGTATGCATGTTTCATGGAATCTACATACATGGAGTACATCATTTGATTACAAGGCCAACATACATGACATATTTGAGGAATACACAAAACAAATACACAACAAAAACATCATAGGAAGATGGTGCTGTTAAAAAGGGATGAACAATTATTGTAGAGAAAAAACAGAATTAGTGATCACACCAATATAACCATTAACCAGGTGAACACAGTTAAAACATACAGATGGTGTGACATACACATACCACTCATATGTGCAATCAATGGCATTGATGCAGACTGGCCTAGGAATGGGAAGAAGGACAGAATATTAATGAAGATCAACTACAGGATTAACAGCAAGGACAGGCATGAAATATATGTAATAGTATACCACTGACAACTCCTGCTGTGGAGAGGTTGTGGGTTGTACTGCAGATCCTGCAGTGAGAAGGAAAAGAGAAAGTCAACACAGTCATGTGTTTAGCAGAAACAATACTGACAACATCGTATATACAACACAGTAACACAGGCTGCAAATGCTCAGGTGATTTTTGTTGCAAATGTACACCAGATGAGCCTGCATTGACAAATACTGACATAAATGTCATGTACCACATGTGTGCTACACATTGATGCAAGCTATGACAATTTTGCTGTAACATGCCTGGTTTGCTCTTGAACCTGCATGGCTTGGGTCCTCACTGGATGAACCTGTAGTGTACAATGTTAGGTAACTAACAATATGACGGTAATCAGCAATG
>NC_056741.1:398448209-398525709 GCF_019279795.1 Protopterus annectens | reverse complement strand
TATTGCAGCACTAAATGTTCTACAAGGAAACAGCTCCAGTATTTATTAATGACCACCCCTCCAGGCATGTCTAAAGGTCAGTACCCTGTGCTTTCTCCTGTTAACCTGGTGAACTTGGGCGTCTTGAGGCAATGTAGCAACTGCCTCATGTACACTGACAACCCTGTCCTCTTACCTCCAAACACTCAGACTTGTGAGAGATGCACTTATATATATCCAAATTAGAAGCCTTGCACTCTCCAGCCAAGACTGGAATAGTTGGTCAAGAGGAGAAGGTCAACACTTGCACCATTCCACATGGAACACATAGCCCTCCAGAACACACACCAGCCCTGCCTTCACATAAAAACACAAACCACACACCCACCTTCACATAGGCTCTAAATAAAAATCTACCCAAACAGCAGAGACTTCCAAGGCAGGAATGCACCTGACCACCACAACACAATAATAATCATTAGACACATAACTCTCCGCCCATAAGGCAAAACAGCATGCCCAACACACTAGTCATAGGTGACTCGATAGTGAGGCACACTGATGTCCCACTCACTGGGTTGAATAAGGAGAAAGTAACAGTCAGTTGCCTGTCAGGCACCAGGATCCACCATATAATGCATGCACTCAGGTCCCTCAACAACAGGTAAATATATGACTCTGTCATTATACATGTGGGTGTGAATGACCTGAGATGTACCTCCCTGGACTGTATGAAAAGAGACATGGAGGAGCTCTTGGATTATATAGCCCAGCTGGGTATGACCCTAGCCCTGAGCAGCATACTACCATCTCCCAGAATGATACCACAGTACAAGCAGAAAATTATTAATTTCAACAATTGGCTATGTTTCTGGTGTCCTTCTAAGGGGATCCAGTATCAGTCTGCCTGGAATGACATGACTGACAGACCTCGATGCTTTGCCAGAGATGGCCTGCATCTGTCACCCCTGGGTTTCCGGATACTGGCCAAGGCTCTTGCCACCCCTATAGTGCCTTTTTTAGGTGGTGATCCAAAGACCAAATTAACACTGTAACAGCTACAAACAAATGCAATGTAAGAGTCATGCTGCTCAACGCTAGAAGTCTACATCTCAAAAATGCACTCACTCGAAGCACTCCTTAAAAGGGAGAACATTGACATCTGTGCTGTAACAGAGACCTGGTTCAAGGCAGCAGAAAGCACCCCTGTACTACCAGGCTATAACTCTTTCCACACCTTTCGGTCCCAGAACTTGGACCAAAGCTCCAAAGGCGGTGGTGTTTCCATATTCATAAAGGATGAGCACACCTCCAGACTGGTAGCCCAACATAATGCATCTGAGATACTTCAGGTGCAGCTAACATTGGGTAAGACAGAGATTCATGTGTTAGCCTGCTATAGGTCCCCAACCATGTCCCAAGACTCA
Source organism: Protopterus annectens (assembly GCF_019279795.1). NCBI lineage: Eukaryota > Metazoa > Chordata > Ceratodontiformes > Protopteridae > Protopterus > Protopterus annectens. The sequence goes on along the minus strand of NC_056741.1, from coordinate 398,524,303 downwards.
CTCCACATTTCTAAGTACCCTAGAGAATATTAAGGTCCAACCTAACACTCTCATACTGGGCAACTTCAACTACCCCTCCATTAACTGTGAAAACTACTCATGTACCAATACACTTGCCCAATGCTTTATGGAATTCATTAATTCCAATGCTCTGGACCAGCTCATTCTTACCCCCACTAGATGTAGCAACATCCCTGACCTGGTCATTACTAACATGGGCGACCGCTGCTCTACACCAATAGTCAACACATCCCTGGTTAGATCCCCCCCCCGCCCCCACAAAGGTAACCACCATGAAAAACTTATCCAAAGCTAACTTTGGGCTCCTAAAAATAGAGGTGACCAACTTCATGGCACCCATTCAAATGGAGAATGGTTGCATGACCGCTGAATCATACACCAATGCACTGTACGAACATGTATACAAATGCATGGATCTTGCCATACCCAATAGAACCAAGACGCTCACCTCCAAAAAAAGGAAGCCAATCTGGTGGTCGCCTGCCATAAACAAACTCTACAACAGAAGGAGGAAACTGATGTGGAATAAAGCGAAATCCCAAGACTGGAAAAACTCCCTTATCAGCCTCAACAAAAGGTTGAGATCCCTCATCAAATCCTCTAAAGCTAGCTATGAAAACCGAATTGCAGCAGATAGTAAAGAAAACCACAAGGCATTCTATAGTTATGTAAAGAATCTCCATGGCAATACCCAGATTTGCTCTGAGCTACTGCACAATGATACCTTCTATACTGAGCCAACAGATATTGCCAATATACTGGCCGACAGATTCAGTGCTAACTTTACCCTTCCTCCCCAAAAGAACAATCACAATATCAGTAGATTGCCAGGCACCTGGTATTACTGCTGCATAGGTTAAAACAGCACTGTCCAAGGCCAAGAATACAGCTTTTATGGGACCTGACAATATCCCTGGCTGTGTTCTACATGAACTACAGAGTGAACTGGCACCTTACCTGTGTGCCCTGTTCAATCACAGCCTCACCTCAGGCTTTGTCCATACTGAATGGCTCACTGCTACAGTCACCCCTCTCCACAAAGGAGGAGCAACTACAGACCCTGGTAATTATTGTCCAATTAGCCTGATGAGTCTGATATGCAAAGCTATAGAACACATCATCATTGACCTATTAAACAAGGATATAGGGCATCTCCAAACTCTGGATCCTACACAGTTTGGTTTTGTGAAGGGTAGATCATGCCTTCTCAACTTGGTCGACTTTCTTGAGTCAGTCACCAGATCTGTGGATGAAGGCAAGGTGGTTCATACAGCCTACATTGATCTGGCCAAGGCCTTTGATACCATTCCCCACTCGGGAATCAAAGAAAAACTCAGTAAGCTAGGCATAAACCCCTATATCACTAGGTGGGTTGCAAACTGGCTCACAAATAGAACCCACAGTGTGAAAGTAGCTGACTTCAAGTCAAACTGCCGACCAGTCACGAGTGGAGTCCCACAGGGTTTGGTCCTGGGTCCTCTCCATTTTGGTATCTACTTTTCTGAAGTCCAGGCCAACTCTGGCTGACAAAGTTCGCAGATGATTGCAAGTTGGGACCTATTATTAACTCTCAAAGTGATGTTAATATCCTGGAGAAAGGCCTCAATGACACCAACAACTGGTGTCAGAACCATGGCCTTAAGCTCAATGCCAAAAAATGTGTCGTCATCCCCCTTGGGAAAAACCAGGTTCCCTTGAATTAAAACATTGATGGTAGTCCACTGAACACAGAAGGCTTTATAAGAGATCTTGGAACACAGGTTAACAGCAACCTTTCTTTTGACCACCATGTTGCCACTGTGGTCAGAAAGTCCTTCTATGTGGCACATCTCATTACTAAGGGTTTTGCATCCAGGAAGAAAGAGGTCATTGTGTCCATCTACTCTTCCCTCATTAGGCCAATCATCGAGTACAATACCCCATTTGGCATGTACCTCTCTAGACACCTGAAACAATGGGAGAAGTCACAAAAGTATGTCACAAAGAGGACCCTAGGCCTTAAATACTTGTTCTATATGGACAGACTCAAAAAACTTCAACTATTCTGTCTCATATCGCCTACTTAGAGATGATCTCTGCTTGACGTACAAAGCCATGTCTGACCCAGCTCTGTTAGAAATGCTACATCTAAATAAATATCAATCCCTCCACACCACACACTCCAGAGACCTCAACCACTTTACCACAATCAACAGAACATGCTGGAGGGACAGGTTCATAACCCAGAGACTTCCCATACATGTCAAGCAGAGCACCTCACTGGCCCTCTTCAAGAGAAGTCTTGATGAGTGGATGGAAAATAGAAAATTCACCCCGGGGATTACTGCAGTGGCTGTACTCGAAAGAGGCACTAGGAACTAAGGTCAAATGGCATGATGCCAGGGTAATCCTATGGGCTAGGCTTGTAAAGGCTCCAGTGCCATTAGCCTAGTACACACCTATGAACCTATGAAGCTATAATCCATAATGCTCTGATAACATCAGCTTTCCAACAACAGGCTCCGTAGAGCAGTACCTGTTTGTTTAGAAATAACCTGTTGGCTGTTAGCTCAGCTTATAAGGATACAGGCCAACATGCCTACATTTTCCTATGCTGTGTGTTCAAATCCATTGAGGAGACACATATCTGACACTATTACCTTGCTTTAATCTACCCATAGCATTTATTTAGAAATGCATATTCCACTTATTAGTACTAACGTATATTTTGAGCATGGTTGCAAAGAATTTGGTTATTCGTCGAATTCCTATGAACAGATCCATAATCCATAACATGTCACTAATATCAGTTGTATAACAGCATAGATAGTAAAGTTTGCTAAAGACTGTTATATGTCTGAACAAGTCTTTGTTCAATATTATATACATTGTAAAAGAGCTATCAAGATCTGTTTTGGTATGAAATATTACATTCAATTCATTAACAATATCATCCTCAACTTTTGAGTGAGCAGGATAGCCAGACTAAGAGTTGAAAAAATCTGCTGCAATTGAACTCACTTTGAAATTAATCCCTCTCAAGAAACTAATTTATACCCAAATTATGATTAATAATAATGCCTATCACATATCACTCTTTCTAAGTAAAATTAATCCATCTCACTCTCCTTATTGCCCCACATGCCCAAACAGTGTAGCTGACACTTTTCATATTCTTTGGAGCTGTAAGAATGTTTACAAATGATGGTGTTTGTTAAGAACCAAGTTAGAAAAAAAGGGATACACTAAATCCACCCTGTCATGGGAAATTGCCCTTTTACATGTATTCCCCACCAACTATTCATACGAAAACAAACACATCATAGTAACATTGTGTGCAATGATAAAATCATACATAGCTCAGCATTGATTAGATAGAACTAAAATTACATGGGAAGAATTTAAAGGCATGGCTATAAAATACATATTAGCCACTAAAAAAATTACAAGAAGCCAAAAAAAAAAAAAAACTATCCTGTTATCAGAAATATTGGAAAATGCTTATCGAAATCTTAAGCTAAAATTGGTTTATGAACAATACCATTATTACTCTAAGGAGATTAGGAAAATTAAATAAAATCAATACTGCAAAACTTGTACCCATCTTAAAATTGGACAGGTCTGGGAAGTGCACATAAAATATACATTTTAAGGCGACATCAATTGTATGTAGTGCATATAGTTAGTACAAGATACAATTCAAGTTAGCTAGGCTAGAATGTCTTGATGCAACTGTTTTTTATGTAAGATTCTATTATGATTAATATCTCAAAGTACTTTTTGTCTTACAACCTAAATGTGAATAATGTGAATGTTAGTTAATTCTGCATATCATATTGATAACTGAACACTGAGGATATATGTTCTGTATATCTTATTATGCTTATTGTGAAATGATATTCTATGTATTTTGTCTTTATATATTTCTATTTTATTTTCCTTTTGTATTAAAAAAAGAGGAAAATGCAATAAAAATGTATTTAAAAAAAAAGATGTGGAACTGGGAAGATATATGTATTTTCTTAGTGATATGCATTTTTGTGAGGAAGATCATGGCCCTCATGCATACCTTACTGTGTCTCTTACATTCAGCATCTTGTATGGTTCTGTTTGCACAAGTTCTATGCTACATGACACTGTCCCACTGTCTGAGGAATGGATGATCTCCATTACTGTTAATGTTTCTGAACACAGTGCTGACAAGAATGACATTTTTAAACTGTTTACCTACATGACCAGCACATGTTCATAATTTGAAATCCTAAGCCAAGATCCTTATTAGTAGACCATCCCCCATCTACATGATATCATAAAAAGAAGTCTTTTCACAGCATTCAAAACATGTCTTTCAGTCAAGATGTGTTGGCTAGGCAGTTAGCTATCTTGGTAAAAGTTTGGATGTAGATTGTATTTGTAGGTTAGAAGCTCATGTCCTCCAGTCAGTGTTCAAAGATATTAACAGCTGAATGTAACACTGAAAAATGTGTATAGTTATATCTAATGTTTATCAGAAATAAATCGTCTAGAAACTGTGCTGAGAAAAGTATATTATTGGTATTTGATAATTACATCATTAATATTTTCTCTTTTCAGATTGCAGGTGAGGAGGATCGCAACATGAACTGAGTAATGTGCACTGAGGAGATGCACAGGCTTGAAGAGCAGCAGAGGGACAGAGAGGTATGTTGATTAGTTTTTTCTGTTTTATGAAATGAAATACATCTTCCCTTGCTTATAGGCCTCTATTTTTCACAATAACATGTATATTGGTTAGAATGCAGGAATCCCCATCATGCATCAGTAAGGTAAGTGAAATCATCACACAATAGCTGTGCTTATAACTGGGATTGAAGTCTGAAAATGTCAAACTTTCATGTAGTATTCAGCCATTCTTTCATTACACAATTTTTGAATTGTAGTCCACAACACAAATAACAGTTAGACTGGTGTTTCTGTCACACATATTTTGAGGTGGATGATTTGCATATGTCTATGTGTTTTTACTGTTATTTGTGGTGTGGTGTACTTATACGTATGTCTATGTTTTCTAACAATTAATCTGTTGTGCGTAGCCTGTCTAATCCAAGAGTGAATGGGTGTGTGTTGTGTCATTGTTTCCCCTGCTGTGTATAGACTGTGTAGCATACCTTTCAGTTCAACATTGGTATTGCATCTGCTTCCAACACCATGGTGTTTTTGTAGAAATACAGTTATACTTAGGTTTACTGATGCTTATGCAGATAGACATGTGAGTCTAGCAGTTCATTATCAGAAAGAATATTCACAATGTTTTTAATTTTCATGCTACTGACTGCTAATACTTTTGTTAAATAATGCATATGGTTGTACACATGCACTACTGTTAGTATCAGATATATTTGATTTTCATATGCCACCAGCTGTAGTGATTTAACATATAAAATTGTTTCTACTGTTGTACTCATTATGTTGATATGTGTTCAGCTAATCATCATGCTGCTAGTCTCAGATGTTTATCATGTGGTCTGCCCATTGTCCACATATTTTGTCCTATCACTTTCTTCTCATTTTAGCAGTGACACTTGGTGGCTGTTCATATAAATCATTGAATGCAGGCAGTACAATCTCTTGCTTTGTGCATTCATACATTCTTACAAAGCTAATGACCCAGGTGGGTATGTATAAGCTTATAGAATTGTTCACAAAAGAATACTGACATCCTGTTTATGAACAAAACATATAGGGTCATGCATCTTTGAGGTAACTCTGTCCATAATGGATGTGTGTCAGTCCCTGTGCAAATTGTTATCATAATCATATTCTGTTCTGCTATTATATTCATAGGATTGTTCTGCATGATAGACATTTGCTTTTCTTTTCTGCTGTGTTTTGCAATTAATCTTGACAGAGTATGAGACCAGTGGGCATTCTCTGATCAGAAGATGATGATAAGCATATGCAAGGCCACTGCCAGAGCCTTCCAAGGATGATGGTGATGATGATAATGGTGATGACAGGGAACCTACACCTGCCCCTGCCTGAACCATCATGCCTGCACCTCGCAGGAGACAACGTCATGACTGGAATTGGGATGATTATCAGGAGGAGAGCCAGAAGGTTATGACTGATGATTTCTGAACACAGATGATGGATATGATGGAGTCCTTCTTTGAGAATATGTCATGGGCTATGTGGGATTCACTAAGGGTGATAGATCATGAGGTCATTTGGGAGTCCGAGCCCCATCAGTCTGGTCCCTCTGGTCTGCAGGTATTGTCTTTGTGCTCCACTTGTGTTATGATGGCAACATAGTGATTATCATTTCATTGATTGGACTCTATAGGCAGGTTTATATATTATTGTCACATGACATTTACTTCTGCTTTAATGTCTGCATGTCATACATTAACACATTCCTCCCATATTCAACTACCCATGCATTGTGGCAGTTAATCTGCAGCTAGTGCTGTAAGAGGTAGCCTATAAACATGTGTTTAACTGGGGTGAATGACAGCCAGCATATGTTGTTCCTTACTCCATCGCTTTGGAATTGTGTTTTGCCAGTCTGATATATACAACAAACAGACATGTCATTCCACATGTGTTTTGGATGATAATTGTCATAGTGTCTCTCTGGCATGATATGATGTTGTATGCCCCACTTGGGCATTGTTGACAAACTCAAGAGGTTAGGTACAAACCCATATGCCAGCTGGTGGATAGCCAACTGGCTCACAGACAGGACCCAGGATATTAGAATTGGGGAGTCCACCTCTACAAAGAGGCCAATCACAAGTGGAGTCCCTCAGGGATCAGTTCTTGGACTGCTCCTTTTTGGCATTTACTTCTCAGAAGTCAAGGTCAATGTCAGTGGTCTCTGACTGACTAAATCTGCAGATTATTGCAAATTAGGAGCTGTCATTGAATCTCACACTAACACAAATGTTCTCCAGGAGGGACTGACACAGACAAACAACTGGTGTCAGAGCCATGGACTAAAACTAAATGCTAAGAAATGCATAATAGTATCCTTTGGGAAGTCATCTGTCCCTGGTAACTATCATATTGCAACTCGCCCTTTAGAGTTGACCCAGTAGTCAGGGACTTAGGGACACACATAGATAGTAATCTAGCCTTTGATCATCACGTGTCTACAGTGGTGAGGAAATCATTCTATGTTGCGTAACCTATAAACAAAGGTATGGCATCTAAGTCCAAGAAAATCATTGTTCCATTGTATTCGGCATTTATCAGACTTATCATTGAGTACAATGCCCCCTTTAGTATGTACCTAACCAGTGATATCCAGCAACTAGAATGTCCATGGAGGTCCCTCACTAAAAGAATACAGGGCGTAAGTAATATGTCCTATGAAGACTGCCTCAAGGCCCTATCTCTGTATTCTGTCTCCTACAGGCTTTTGAGGGGAGATCTATGCCTGGCATACAGAGCATTGTCAGATCCAACTCTGATGGACCTCCTGCATATCCACAAAACAACAGTACCAGAATTACCCATTCTAAAGACTTAAACGTTGCCTGTGTTATAAATAGGATCTGCTGGAGAGAGAGGTATGTATCCCAGAGACTACCTTGTCTATGGAACAGGCTTCCCATCCATGTGAAATAGAATTCCACCCTAATCCAATTCAAGTGCAACTTGGACAATTGGATGAGAAACCAGAAATTCATCCCTGGTTTGGCACCTATGTCTCTGATGCAAACAGGTAAACTGTACATGGTTCATCTCCCAGGCCCATGCTTACACTTATCAAGGATATCAGAACTCGTCAGAGATTTGGGATGCATGGCTAGGCTTAAAAAGACCCTTGTGGTCATTAGCCTAGTAAACACCTATGAACCTATGAACCTATGCTATAGACTGGCAATACTGATGCCATGTGGTATCATATACAGGTATATCATGTCTATGTGCAGTCCTCCTTTTCTGACTGCATCAAACAGCAATGTAGCATTAATCTAAACACAGTGTCATAGATAACACATTCTTTAACAGTACATTATGCTGTATTTGGTGTATGTAGCAGTTTCACATCCATTATGTATTAACATCGGTTTACAGGTTCAGAAGATTGTTGTACACATTAACTGAATATACGTGGTTGTGCACAAAGTTGGACACATACTGGCACACAACTGTACCTTTGACATCTGAGCGTTCACTAAGTTACTGCTGATATGCTGTAATACTGCTCACAGAAGTGTCCTCTGCTCTGTATTAAGCAGGATGGTTGACATACACCTGTGTTTCTATATCTGACATTTGAATGGCAGTATATGTGTATATGCTTCTAATTCTTAACTTGCTAACCAATGCATATTCATATGACATGATTGCACATTATGGCATATATGTGTTTTATACATGTCCAGTCCTGTGGACATCAGCAATAAATCTGGCCATTGACATAAATTTTCCACTTGGTTAAATGTATTTCTGTTTGACTTGTACAGCACCCTGTATGATGTATACATGGATTTGCAGTGTGTCAACTTAACCTGTCCTGCTTTACCATGCTGTAGGCCCTAGGTGTCCACCCTCCTTCCACCTTCATAATTGTTATTATTTTTTGCAAATATGTTTGCCTTAGTTGCAACTACTGACCATTGCCATGTATTACTTTGTTACAGTAAACGTGCCAATTGTATGGCCATGTTACAATGCTGGACATGTGCACACAAGTCGGTGGTTAATATTTGCAGTATGTCCTTGTTCTCATTATACTTGTGTGTCAATCACAGTAGCTTTTTTCACATCCATGTGCACAACCTGCTATATTCATTATGCTGTACTGTTGCATTTTTGAACATATTATTACATGTCATTGGTGTGTGCATGTGTATCAACCTTGCTTTCATGTACATTCTGTTTAGACCAATGACAGACATATATACATATTTAGACCTGTGCATTACCTTTGACATGGAATATGTGTCTAACATATACACATATTCCATGTGTGTATATGGAATATGTGTCTAACATATACACATTCCATTACACATTTGTTTGTGTTGTGTACACCTACTTGTGTATGTAGCAGTCATTGTTGCTCTTCTGCAGTACTTCTGTTTGGCACTGTGCTTGGTTGAAGGGTTGGTTCTTTCCAATGCTGGAGTTATCTAGCATTGCTAGACCCACATCTGTGATGTTGCTTGGCTTACACCTGCACTGTGAATAGACTAATTGGATATGTGTTTATTTATCCAATGAGTGCTGTGATCCTAATTTATTAGTCTAGAGCACACATCTGTTATTGGTCATACATATCCAGGTACGACTGCCACACAGTTTGTGACATGTTGTAAAGTGCATATGTAGATATATTTTTCTGCATTTCCCCATTTTTGGTATCATAATGGAGTCCATTATATTCCATAGTTGCATCCTAACCCTGTTTGCCAACTTTCCATTGCCCATGACAGTATATGTGCATATGCTTGTGCAGTGTGCCATCTGTGTAAATTACATAACCTTACTGTTTTTTCCAAACTTTGTTTGTCTCATGTTGTAATATGTTATATGGGTATACCTGCTGTAATCTCCTTCTTCTCTTCTTTCCCTATGTTTCCCTTTCATTCTATTCTTAAAAAAACAAAAAAATGGGGCCTATTCCCACCAAAAAAAAAAAAAAAAAATTGCCCATTCCCCACTGACATTCTCTCAGATTTTCCTATTCCAACATCACTCTCGTGTGTCCCTCTTTGTTACCCATACCCCGCATCTTCTTTTCTTCCCCCCACTTTCCTTGGGTGTGTGCATTACTTGTGTTACTCACACAAGTCCTGAACCCATTGTTAGCAAATGTTAGCTCTGGCAATGTCGCCGTGATTGTCCTTTGCTTTTACTTTTTTTATTAGAAAATTTACAGATTCAGTTGGAATTTGTAACTCCTAGCCGATATATTTTATTAATATATGTGTTATGTAGATATCCATAGTTTCTCTGGGCTTACTAGAAAGAGTATTGTCAATATATATTACAAATGGCATTGCAGCTTTGAAGCATGTATTTCATGTTAGTAGATGAATTATGGGCATATCTGTATTTGTATATGATGTTTCAGGATATATCTCTGAAAATATATGTTATGAATGCCATGCAACTTAAATTAGGATAATTTTTTTGGTATCATAATGGAGTCCATTATATTCCATAGTTGTCCTTAACCTTACTGGGCAGATTGTGTTATATAAGTGTCTGTATAACCATCAGGATACTTAAATTGTAATTATCTTTCCATAACTTTGTTACTTTGAACAAGTGTTTCTCATTAGTTGTGGATTATCTGCAGATTTGTTTAGTGCATCTTTTATACTCTATTGTGTGCTGAGCTATTCTGAGTTATGTATAGTACAAATGTACTATGTACTGTACATATTTCAACATTATCCACAAGTTTTGTCCTGATATTGGCAAAATGCAAAGGCGTACACAAGCTTTACAGAATCCAGCCCAGTAAGTTTTTTGGATGTTATGGTACATAAAAGATTAGATATAAATGAATGCATGTACATTATTTACAGGAAACCTGTATTTTCTAACAGCTATTAGTATATTACAATTTTATTTCTCAAGTTACTACTCTCTACCACAGAATATTTTGGTTAAGGATAAATTATTACATCATCCTATTCAATTACTGGCTATAAAATATTTTTACAGGAATTGGAGTCCATCCATCCACAACCCCTTTTTCCCATTTTTGCACATGGGGTCAGGGTGTCATTTCAACAGTGACAATCATTTAGAGCCAAGGTTTACACTACTGAGTGGCTAGCCCTGCCACAGTTGTTCTTACACACCACATACTCACACTTATGGCCAAGTTACAGTGTCCAATCCACTTACTGCATGTCTTCAGAATGTGGGAGGAAACTGGAGTGCCCAGAGGAAACCCATGTGAACACAGGGAGGACATACAGACTCCACACAGAAAACACCCCAGCCAAGAATCAAACAGGGAATCACTTACTATGAGGTGAGAATGCTATCTGCTGTGTCACTGGGCTGCCCTAAAAAGAAAAACAATTCTGAAAATTTAAGTATTGTGGTAGCACCATTATGTAACAAGTTTAAGAATATTAAATATGCTGTGAAAAATTGAGATTTGACCATTGGTAAAAGTGTACTGAAAGATATTGTGGGTGTTAAACCTAATTTTACTTATAAAAAGAAAATTACTATGAATGAAAGATTAATAAATATTTATGGGAATGACTTGTTGTTTGGTAAGATGTATAAATGTGGGGTCTGCAAGTAGTGCAGAATTATTAATGAAACTAGTAATATAATTGTCTGTGGTTACCCTAAAGTCATACCAGGTATGTAAATTATAACTTTCAAACTAAGAGGGTAGCACATTCAGCAAACTATTTATCATGTGAGAGTTTCTTTACTGGAAAAACTAAAAGGGAATTTAGACACAGAATTTATGAACATGTTAATAGTATTAAGATAAGGGATTGTTAAATTCTGGGACTCTATCTCCTCCCTTCTCCACCCAGGCAATAAGGATAATCCATCCCCTAACCTAAACCTTACTGATCTAGAAAATGCCTTTAACTTCAATACATTCTTCATAGAATCCATAGCTAAACTCACCACCAGCTTCTCTCACCACTCTCAACCTCCTCCTCCAACCAAACCCGCTACATCTCCACACAATCTGACTACCTCTACTCCTACTTTAATTTTCTCTCCTGTCTCTATAAGCAAAATAAAGAAGCTCTTCCATCAACTCAAACCATGTTCCCCTGCCCCAGATAACGTACCCACAACTTTCCTCAAATTGTCTGCAGACAGCATTGCCCATCCCATCTCTATCTTAATAAATCGATCCATACTAGAATCATACATCCCCTCACTATCGAGACATGACTTTATCATTCCACTCCATAAAGGAGGCAAAAACACTGACACTTCTAATTTTTTACCCATAGCCATCCCATCCCCACTATCAAAAATCATGGAGAAATGTATTCAATCCCAAATAATGTCCTATATGACTCAAAACAACCTAATAACCCCTACACAACATGGTTTCCATGCCAGGCACAGTACCATCACTGCCCTCCTCTCTTTTCTAGACTCTATAAACCTTGTTTGCGACTCTAGCAAAATAGTTTCTACTCTGTTCCTTGACCTTTCCAAAGCCTTTGATACCGTTTCTCACCCCTTTCTATTATCCCAACTCTCCTCTCTCAACCTCTCCCCCCTTACCATCACCTGGTTCACCAGCTACCTCTCTGAAAGATAGCAAGCCATCAAATGGAAAAACTCTCTCTCTCCCTTTCTACACACCCCTACCGGACTTTCCCAGGGTTTCATCCTAGGCCCCCTCCTCTTTAACGTCTTCATTAATAACTTCCACCAGTCTCTCTCTGATGCCACACTAATTCAATATGCTGATGATTCGACCATTATTTGTACAGCAGACACCCCCTCCAACCTACTTCTCAGAACTCAGTTAGCCTTCTCAAATACCGAATCATGGATGCATAGTCATCACCTTGCCTTAAATGCCAATAAAAGAAAGTTAATGATCTTCTCCCCATCCAAAAACACCAATATAGACAAAAACTCTTTTACATTGACTACTCAGAATAACAGCCCCATAGAAATAGTATCGCATACCAAACAGCTCGGTGTCATAATTGATGAAAATCTAAAATCTGACATCCATATCCAAACTAATATCAAAAAACTCACCAAAAACTAGGTCTCCTATATAGACACAATCATTACCTTTCCCCCCTCCACCAAACACACCCTTACCTCTACTTACCTTCTTCCCTCTCTTATGTATGGCCGCCCCCCCCCCCTCCATTCACAAATCTTCAGCTAGGCTTACAGGCCAAGTTGGAAGCCTGTTACAATAAAATCTCCAAATTTGCCACCAACTCAAGAAACTCATCGCATCACTGTCTCTCTCTCTCTCTCTCTCTCTCTCTCTCTCCACTCCCTGAAATGGCTTGAACTTCCTAACTACCTCAAACTCCTTAGACTTACTACTGCTCACAAGCTCATATTCAAACCTTCTAGCTGTCCTTCTCTGTCCACCTCTTTAACCCCTACATTCCCAACCGCTCTCTAAGATCAGAAAACCACAATCTTCTAAACATATATAAGCCTCATCGACCCCCTGACCACCTACTATTATCCTGCTCCCTAGCTAAATTCTGGAATTCTCTTTCTACCACCCTTTGAAATACTCAGAGCCACTGAAACTTCAAAACTCTTCTACAATCCCGCCTTCTTTCAAAGTGGGATGTTCCTGTACCCCTACTACATAAACTCTTTAACACCATCTCGCATGCACTACATACCACAGCCTTCTATCACTGTGCTCTCTTACCCTTTGCATCTACTTCCTCTCCTACCCTATACCTCATAAACTTCCCCCCACCCACTCCCTTTCTCCACTATATACTACATTTGACCTCTCTCACCTCACCTTCTTCTCTCTGTCCTCTCTTCATATTTCTAACTTCCAAAAAAAAAAAAGCTTGTTTTTTTTTCATCTGTACAACATAAATGTTTTACTTACATGTTTTTTTCCATCGGAAATGCCTGTACTGTTTAATATGTTTAGACTACATGAATCTCACTTTTGTAAATCATTACCTAGGATTAGAAATGTTATGTCTCCTTTTTAACAAATTGTATATTATCTCTGTATTTTTCACTGTTCTACTACTGTATTTACTTTTGTATAACTATTGTAAAATTGTCTATATTCTGTGGAGCTTTTCTCCCCGGGCCTCCACTGAAAATGGGCTCTTCCAGGCCCAGTGGACTATCCCGGTCATCAAACTGTAATAAAATTAATTAATTAATTAATTAATTAATTAATTAATTAATTAATTAAATAATTAATTAATTAATTAATTAATTAATTAATTAATTAATTAATTAATTAGTACACATGCTTTGAGTTGTATTCACTTTAAAAGGGTATTATGTTTTACCATAGAAATAATTCAATCTCATTCAATATGGGGAGATTGGAAAACAAAAATTGAATATAAAGCACTATACTGACAAATAATTTTAAACTCTATTGAAAAACCACAATTAATCAATATGATTTCTGTTAACAGTGTCTTACAAATGAAGGCAGCAAAATTATTGTGCTTTAGTTTTAGAATGTTGGTGGTATTTTTTTCAACACATTTTTTATGTTTTAATTATTAGTTGTGTTGTGACACTGATATACATTTTTTCCATTTCACACACATACCCATAAAAACACACACACACACACACACACACACACACACACACACACACACACACAAATATATTGTGGATTAAATGCTAATTACAGTTAAGAGCTACAGTAAGTATTTCATGTGTGATTTTAGAAAAATTTTTTTACTGTTATCATGTCATGTCTCATAATTTCCAGACAATTTAAAAGAAATTGTTGCGAAATGGGACTGATACCCTTGTTCTAAAAAAAGTCTGTTTAACTAAACAATAAAAGTGCTTTGTTTTTTAAATAAGCAGTTTTGGAGTTAGTTATTATTCTTGTTTTGTTTTTTTCTTGGTGAATAAAGCATTTATAAGTAATATTTCCAGATGTACTCAGAAAAGGAACTTATAGCTACTGCTGGAAAATCATGCTGTGATATGTTCTTTGTGGATGCCATCTAGGATGGACATCTAATTTTAGTAAAAATAAAGAATCTGTAAATAAACCCCTTTGCTTAAAAAGGTAAGCTTGCAAACTGAATATAGACTAAATTAAACAGCAAGTTGTTTTTGTGTACTGTGATAATGATATTAGCTTCTAATGCTGGAAAGTAAATATTCTAAATCAATTTAAACTGATGTGGGACTAATTTAATAGTGTCTATTTTGTAAAAACCTGACATAAGATGGGGGGGGGGTTGAATTGCTTTGGGATAATGGAGATCTTTACTGAAAGTGGCATCTGAAAAAAGATTGTAGTGTAGATGCTAGAAAAAGATCATGTCCAGTTTTAATAGGATAATGTCATTCCAGAGCAAGGTATACCAGTAAGCAAAAATACAGCAAACCTTGAGTCCTGGTCTTCTTCAAAAAAGACTTTAATAAACATAAACCCACTGAGATGGGGCATCATCAGAGTAGTACTTATTGATTAATTGTCTTTTAATTGACTCTGAATGCAGTATATAAGGGATGACTATCTAATGTATTTTGTACTCTGATGATGCCCCATCTCAGTGGGTGAAAGCGCTTAGTATCTTTGGATTGTGGAGTGTATCGTTTTCCATCGTCTGTTTGGTCTGGTTTATGTTTATTAAAGTCTTTTTTGAAGAAGACCAGGACTCAAGGTTTGCTGTATTTTAGCTTATTGAAGTCAACAGTTTAATTAACAGATTAATTGATTTTACAAGGCCGAGTCAGTCAACCATAAATCAATAACAGCCCTCACAGGGCAACTCCTACTTCCAGAAGGGCAAAGCGAGTCATGTTCATTAATAAATTATGGGAAACCAACCAATCATTAAGGACTTTGTTAAAGGAAGTGAGAGTATCAGTCTGTTTTTTTTTTTTAATGCATAATGGAAGATTGTACCAGAGCTGGGGAAGTAATGATCAAACACTCTGTCCCTCTATTATGTCTTATTTGTTAAGAGACATGCAAATCTTTTTTACATGTGTTTGTGGAGTCATTTGTTTTGTGGAAGTGTAGGAGATAAGGAAAGATTAGCCCCTTAAGAGCACAGAATTCTAGAATGTAAAGTGAGAGCAATGTGATGGTCTTGGTAGTGGTGTGTCTTTAGGACAGTGATCTTTTTAATTAGAATCCTCTGGAGTCTTTCCTGCTGGGTGATGTGTTTGGATAGATGCACAGTAAAATAGTCATTTTATTTTATAATTGGTCTGATGAGAGAAGAACACAGAATAATAATAGCTCATTTTGACCTGGATGAGATAGCTTTGACCTGGATGAGATAGCTTACATCATTAAATGGGCTGGTTAGAATGATTTCCTGACCACTGTCATTATGCAGTTTCAAAGGATCAGGAGTTGTCTATGACAGTGCTGAATATCAGTCTAGGATGCACTATTGTCTATACTATAAGCAGATGTTGATGTTTATTTTCAAAAGAGGGCAATGCAACTCTTTGCTGTATTTAAGTTTGCTTCTAATACAACATTGTTTTGTGTGGTTTAGCCCATGTTGTAGTAACACATTTATTATGTTATGTTAATCTACTTCCTATGGGTTCCAGTGTTTCTAATTTCTGTAAAAAATCTACTAGTATTATAGTATTTATGTAATAGTGTAATGATAGAACTTTTCTCCCCAGACCTCCACTGAAAAGGAGCTATTGTGCCCAGACAGACTTCCCTAGTACTCAAATGTAAAATAAAATAAAATAAAAATTGTGAGTGGCTAACAACACCAAGCTTGCAGTCCTAAGAAAATGTAGTTGACCATATGTCTGGGTTAGTGGTTTGAAGATGTGAGCAATAAATGGTAAAGAGATATGGTCTTAGAACGTAGCCCTGAGGAAAGCTACTGGTCAACCTTTTGAGGCACTTGCCACTGTTACTACATCTGACTGTTTGCTATCAGTCTATATCATAAGAGTTTTCCTTTAAGTCTTTAAGATTATTTACAGTTTCAGCATGGGGAAACAGTGTCAAAGTCCTTAGCAAGATCCTGGTATCCTATTTGAATTGCATGTACAGATCCAGTGACTTTATTAAATCATCGTCATCAATATCAACCCCCTTTTTACCTCATTTTTAAATGGGTTTAGGGTATCACAACAACTGTCACCATCTTTCTCAATTCAAAGCCACTCTCCTGCCTTCTTTGGTGGTCATGCCTGTCTCAGATCTTCTCTTGCACAACCCACCCATTTTTTTGCTGGAAGCCTTTGTTTTCTCTTGCTGTCTTCATGTCTCTTCCAAATCTCCTTCACAAGATTGTCTGCTGCTTTCCTGCACGTGTATCTGAAATCACTGTAATCTCGTCTGTTTGACCTTCTCAGCAATTGGAGCTGCTATGGCTTCTGCTGTCATGTCCTCCTTTGTCTGTCCAACAGTGTTCATACTACCACCATCTCAGGCATTTCATCACCAGCATCTCTAGCCTCCTCAGCTAAATTGCCTACACTGCCCTTGTTTCTATACCATACAGTAGTACCAGTCGCATCACTGCTTTACACACTTTAATTTTTAGCTTCTTTGGCATTCCTCTGTCATGCATTACCTCTGACACTCTCTGCCAGTTGACTGCAGCCCCTCCAACTCCTGCTTTAACCTCCTCATTCAGGCTTTCCTTCTCCTCAACTACACTTCCCTAATACTTGAAACGGTTAACCTGTTATGCTATCTTCCTTTCATCTTAACTTTCAGCTTCCTATTTGCTGTCATGACAACTGTCTTGTCTATACTCAGTTTTATCTGTATGCTGTTTTACATTCCATTCCCCTATCATTTGCTGAAGTTCTTGTTTAGACTCTGCCTGTAATGCCACATCATCTGCATGCAGTAGCGTTAGTCATCTGTCCACTCTGACCTGTTTACTAATTTACTCTGTCGGTAGTACCCTGTTGCACACTCACAACCACTGAGATCCCCTCTGTGAGTCGAAAAACAGTTCATTTTTGTGTCATTGTGTCCTTGTACAAAGCCCACACTAATTATACCAGTAATTTTGAACCACTGCAGGACTGTACAAATCAGGTTTCATGGGACCTTGTCATATGCTTTCTTCAAGTCTATGAATGCCCATTTGGATTCTTTTCAAGCTTAGGAATGCTCAGTTGGATGTTTCCTTATCTCTAGCTTCTTTGCAACTATCTGTCTCACTGTCTATATTGGGTCAGCTATGCTGCATATTGATTTGAATCCAAACTGCTCATCTCCCATCTTGCATTTTATTACTCTCTGTATTCATTTATCAAACACTCACTCCTTCACTTTCATGTAGTATGGACAGGAGATTGACACTTTTTTACTGCCCAGAGTTGTGAATGTCCCCTTTGTTCTTGCACATTGTCATTAAAATTGTTGTACTCCAGCCATCTGGGATATGCCTTTCTCTCCTTACTACTGTTAATACACTCTGGAGCCATTTCTCTCATAATTCATAGTTTCATAGGTTCATAAGAGATTACTAGGCTAATGGCTTAAGAGCTCTTACAGGCCTATCCTGTATAACCCAATTTTACCCAATATATGACCCCTAGGAGCAACAAGGTGACATGGATTTGTGTCTATGCATTGAGTATCATACAGACTGACCAACTTCATAAGGGAGATAGGTACTACCCCAGGTGTGAATTTGCGATTCCTATCCATTGATCCAAACTGTATTTGAAGAGGGCCAGGAAAGCGCTTTTCTTAATGTGAATAGGAAGTGTATTCCAAAGAGGGGTAGTCTCTGAGACACATATGTGTCTTTTCAGCATCTCTTCAGCATATTTTGTTTGAGTTGCTGACTAAGTTTAGATACCTAGATTGGGTTACCCTCATGCTGTTTGACTTCTGGACGTGTAACAGCTCCATCATGGCTGGATTTCTGAGTGCCTTTAAGTCAGGCATAGGTCACCCCTTATTAGTTGGTAGGAGAAAGAGTAAAGGGATAGGGCATTTAGTCTGTTCACATAAGACATGTTGTTTACATATTGTATTTTCTTTGTGAGGAACATCTGAGATCACTCCAGCTGCTGTAAGTACCTAGTCAAGTACATGCCAAATGGTGTATTGTACTCAATTATTGGTCTAAAGAGGGCTGCATACAGTGGGTATATAATTTCCTTGGATCTGGATACCTCACCTTTACTTATAAGTTGTGCCACATAGAAGGACTTCCTCATCACTGTGGACACATGGCAGTCAAAGTTCAGGCTACTGTCAATCTGTGTATCTGGATCTCTCACCTCTGAGTCTACTCTTAGGGGTACTATTGATGTTGTAATTTGCAGGAGTATTTGACCTCCCAAAGGATATGTCAATGCATTTATTGTATTTAGTTTTAGGCCATGGTTTTGCCACCAACCATTTGTCTGATCTAGACCATCCTGAAGGATATCTTCATCGTTGGGAAATTCAGTGATTTACCTCATCCTGCAGTCATCAGCAAACTTTGTCATCCAGAGGTCTTCCACATTAGCCTTGACTTCAGAGATGTATATTCTGAACAGAAGTGGTCCCAGTATTGAGCCCTGTGGCACACTACTAATATATGGCCTCTTGCTAGAGCGGGATTCGCCACCTTTAACCACACGTGTCCTGTCCATGAGAGAACTGGCTATCCATCTGGAGACTTAGGTATTTATAACAAGTTTTGTGAGTTTATTTATAATACCTGAGTCAGGAATTATGTCAAATGCCTTGGCCTGGTCGAGGTAGGTGGTATATACTCATTTGCTCTCATCCATGGCCTAAGTGACTTTCTCAAAGAAATCCACCAGATTCAGTAGGCATGACCTGCCCTTGACAAAGCTGAATTGGGCCGGGTCCAGTGTTTGAGGTTTCCTATGTTGTTATTTGTCAGGTCAGTGATTTCATTCCATGGCCTTACATATAAAACTAGTCAAACTTATGGGTCTGCAATTATTCCCGGGTTAGTAGGTGGTCCTCCTTTATGCAGAGGAATGACTGTTGCTGTCCTCCACTCTACTGGGACAAAGCCAATCTGGAGGCTGTGCTTAACAAAAGATTCTAATGGGCCAGATAAATCCTGATTTCAGTTGTTTAAGAGGCAACTTGGTATATCATCATGCCCACTGATCACACCCAGCATCTTGGGCATATTTGTTGCAACCTCATCTGAGCCTGCTGCTTTCCCCTGGCTTAATTTTCCTTAGTGCTGTTCTTACTTTTTCTATTGTGAGCTCTTCGTCCTCTTTCATTGTCAGCTGTCTGGGGCAGTACAGCTTCTGTGGAATATTCTTTATTCAGAAACTGTTGGAAATACTCCTTCCATTTGCCTTTGATGTTCTTTAGACTGGTGAGCAGGTTGTCTCTGCCATTCCTTATGAAGGGAATCTGATTGCCAACTATTATATTTTTGTGTCTTTGATTTGCAACTTGATAGAGTTTCTTTGTGGCGTCTGCTGAGTCACTTTCCAGAAGCTGTTAGAGTGCCTCTGACACCTTGTTATTTGCTATTGTGACTGCTTTCTCAGCCACTTTATTAGCCAACCAGTATTACTTCTCAGCCATAAGTTTATTAAATTATGTTACCATGATCTCCCTTTGACAACGAACATATGTTTCAGGTGTGGAGAAATATGATTCATTTTTTTTTTTGCATTGGAGCTTATGAAATTAGATATAGTACACTCCATGGTTTTACAATTTAGGCTTGTCAGACTGATGGCTCTATTGCTCCCAGAATCTGAGGTGGGTACCCCTTTATAGAGTAGCATAATGGTAGCCATTTTTCATATCTCAGGAACACACTCTTCAAATATGCTTAAGCTGAACAGTTTTAAGAGAGGACATGCTTGGCACTGTTGATTAAGCAACCGGGATGCAGTCAGTACATGTTTCATAATACCTTTGGTGGAGGAAGTGACTCAGGAATTTGTCAGTATGGTGTAATTGTGTCAATGGATTGCTGATCAAGCTCTTTTATCCTGATTCTCAGAGGACTTTATTTTTTATGCTTTTATCATATGTTGGTTTAGTGTGATATCATGGAGGCATGGGTGAGTTTATGTGTCACATACTGTATATGAGATGGTGGCATCCAGGCTATACAGGTAATTACACTTATCACAGATCATGTCATGTTGGTCCAGAAGTATTGATTGTCAATGACCAGTAAGCTGTTCCTACACAGTCTCCGAATACCAAGTGCAATGAGGTTGGCAACAAAATGGATGAAAATGGTCAGAGCTTCCATGTTTGCTAAGTAGGCCAAATTGGGAAAGGCAAGAATGATATACTGAACTGATTTAGTGAGCAAACACAGAAGGTATGTTGGTTAGATAAACTTTGCTGTGGATGAGATGTACTGTCTAAGTCACTTTGTGATAATATGCTATTGTAGCATTTCCTGTGCAGATCTACTAGCACATTAGGATGCCAATCACATTGTGAGAACATTTTGTAACACCAAATCACTGTAGAGACCTAGAAATGCATTATGATGTTACTTTGTGTAATCACCCTGCAACAAACAAACCTTGCCCAGAGTGTCCCAGATGTCTGAGTCATCATATGACAACATTCTGTAATGAAAAAGTCCTGTGCCAAACTGGTACTGAATTGTATCAAAGCCACTGTGTAGCAACACCCTCTAATAGCAAAATCCTAGCAGAACTAGATTTTAGATTATGATGTCAGTCACATTGTGACAACATGCTGTAATAATAAAGCCTTGTGTGGACATAGTACTGTAATATAATGTAAAACCCACTTTCTGACAACACGCTGTAGTAGTTTGTTGCACTATATAGTTAAAGTAGTAAGACAGCACATAAATTCAATAAAATAACAAATAGTATGAACTGTTAATAGATAGAAAACAATATACTGTTTACACTAGAAGAGCAGACAGTGATGCCATCAATAATATGACTTGGGATTGGCTCAAATGCTACAAAGCACAATCTCCTAGAATGGACTGCCACCAGTAGAATGAGGAGAGTTTAGTTCAAATGTCACCAACCACATACTTCAGTGAGTCAGTAGGCTGTGGTGCCGCACAGTGATCGATTCTCAGATTTATCACACTTGATTGCCACATGCATGGATAGAGCCAAATATAACTTTTGTCAATAACTAACTTAAGTACAAAGAGAAATGTAAAAATTAATGTCGATGAAAGTGGTTGTGAACTGGTCTGAAGGCAACAAGGATCTTATTATAACAACAACAGTCTGAGTAAGCATCCCTCACAAATAGAACAATGGGTCCTGTTGTGCTGCACAGTTTAAAAGGTATAGTTACAAGTCACTGCTAGTCTGAAAAACAACTGTAAATTAACCCCAGATCCCCAACAAATTCCTGCTATCAATTGAAAAAAGACAAAACAGGTCCCCTGTGAACAAAATTCTGTCACAATAAACAGCATCAACATATTAGTAGTAAATACACTTTAAAAAACACAGATGGTATTTGCTTACATAATAAAAGAAAAAAAAACTATTCTCTGATGTATTTGGGACTAGTAGCAAGGTCACATGTTATTAGGACTGACCAATTCAGTAACAGTATGCAGCACAAGGTAGCCCAACCAAACAGTAATATTTAAGAAAACACTATAACAACCAATATGTGAAGGCACACTCTTGATTCTACACACACTTTTGTTTCACCAATGTTGACTACATCAGAATAAAAGTATTAACAAACAGTAATTTATAACCCAATTAATTACCAAATTCCATCCCAAAAGTTAATTCATCAACCACTAAAAAGATATATACGCATATTAAACCCCAAAATTCATAACCATACAATATATTCCATTAATAGCTATAAAAAGATATATATAGATATATCTATATGTATAAATATATATATATATATATATATATATATATATATATATATATATATATATATATATATATATATATATATATATACATAAAAAAGTAAAAAAAAAATCATAACTTGTTTGATCATGATTCAGCACACTATTTAAACTAATACTATCATTCAGCCCCTCTAGCAACAATTGCCACCATAGTTCCCTATATTCTAGGACAGATTGCCAATCTCCACCTTTTCTCCAAAGGAGAGACTTTGTGTCTAGTATAAAAAAAACTTATACAGTAAAGTTGTTAATGAATTCTGTGTTTTAATTGCCTCTCTGTTTTGCCTACATAAATGCTTGACATGTTTGATAGCAGGCAATATAAACTAACCCAGCTGTATTACAGTTATATTTACCCATAGAATATATATATTTACCATAACTGACAATTTTAATTGTATTACCAAAAAATATGTATGGGAAATAAGACTGTCTTGAAATTATGATCATAGTATAGATCTTGTTTCTTTTTTAAAAAAGCTTACATATAAATATATATATATATATATATATATATATATATATATATACACACACACATATTATATTTCTTTTTGATAGATATTAATGGAATATATTGTCTTGTTATGAAT
This sequence comes from Protopterus annectens, assembly GCF_019279795.1. NCBI lineage: Eukaryota > Metazoa > Chordata > Ceratodontiformes > Protopteridae > Protopterus > Protopterus annectens. Next base: position 398,501,202 of record NC_056741.1, on the reverse strand, counting down.
TTTGGGGTTCAATATGTGTATATACATTTAAATGGTTGGTGAATTAACGTTTTGGAGGGAATCTGACAATTAATTGGGTTATAAATTACTAACTGTTAATGCTTTTATTCTGATCCACATTGGTGGGATGAAATTGCTCAATATCAAAAGAGTCTGCTATCACATATCTGTTGTTATGGTGTTTTCTTGGATATTACTTGTGGATTTTGTGTTACACTGTACCGTGATTTAGTTTTTGTTTAGTTTTCTGAAAAAAAAATCAATCTCAAATTTGACTGGGTAGTCAATTTGTTAAATATAATTTGAACAAAACACATTTCTTTATCACCACTGTAATCCAGTCCTCATGCATGGTACACTTTATGATTACCAGTGGCTGGGCTGTTTTCATCTGTATCCTTAATGTCAGTCCATCTTATCTTTTCCATTGGATACAACTGGTGTTTGATTGGATAATTTAAGTTAATATCATATTGTATATTACAGTCAATGTGCTTTTCTCATGCATTGTGCACCATATCTCATCAATGGCTGGCTGTTTCAACCCCACCCCCAACCTGATCTCCATTCAGATTTGCTTTCTCCTCTCTGTCTGGTATGCTTTTCACTTTTGTAGTATTCTATTACTTTTTTCCATTACCTTTTCATTTTTCCTCCCCAACTTTCCTTATTCTAGTCAGTTTCTGTTATCTTCTGCCCATGACCGCGATCCTCTTATATATTTCTTGTTCCCTTATTGTTTTTGTCCTCTTCCAATTTTGAGTGATGCTGGGTTTAAATTTGATACTCAGCAGTCTGATACTGCTCATTTCTGCCCCGTATGCAGAATTCCCCAAGTATAATCTGCTTCTATTTGAAGTATGTCTCCCAAAACCCTGTGCCTGCTTCCAGTCTTCTTGTGGCTTTCCTGACCCAGCCGTCTAGCTCTTTTTGCAGTTGCTTCAGCCCTTTGACCAGAGGGCCTATTTGTATGCTGCAGAGTAGATGGAGGATTATTTGTAGTATTATCATCCTTGCTGCATTAATTATCCCAAGTGATGTATAAGCCTTTTCCCCTTTTCTCTGGAGAATATCTCTTACCTTTTGTTTCCAACTTCCTCTAGGTTTTTCTTAATTGCCTCTCTCACTGGATTCCCAAAAATAGAGCCTTAGGTACTTGGGAAACTCAATCTGTTTTATCTCTATTCCTCCTATTCCATTCCCTTTTCCTAATCTTACCACCACTGTCTTTTTGTAGTTGCACCTGTGTACTGCCCTTTCATTAAATGTTTCAAATGTCTCTTCTTTTGTAGTTCCCATTGCTGCAGCCACATCCTCTGACATTAACGTACTATCATTTGCAAATAACACCAAGTGACATTTTATCCCCTCCTTTTCTTACAGAATTGCTAAATTGCATTTGACTATTACTGCCAGCTCCTCTATCACAAGTGTGAACAGACCTGGGGATAATGGGCAACCCTATTTGCTCCCCTTCCTCTATTCCTGTCAACTCAGATACTCTTGCATTTATGAGTATTTCAGTTTCTCAGTCTTGGTATAAAACCTGTATCCAGTACATGAACTTTTCCCCACCTGCCTTTGCTGTGATGTCTTCCATAGGAGTTCCCATCAGAAGTCTTCTGTAGGTCAAAGAGCATGATACCATCTTTTCATTTTGCTTCTTTTCTTCCTGAGCATAAATTCCAGCAGGTCCCCCCATTTATATTTTCTGCTTCCTTCCCCTTATGAAGCTATTTGACATACTTATATTGTTATTTGCAATACTTCATTCAGTCTTCCTACCATTAACCTTGCCAAAGTCTTGATACCTAGTTTAATCAAAGATATAGGCCTATCATTTCCCACTTCCTCCCTTTCTGCTCCTTTTTAGGCATATAGTTTCCTCCTCATACTTTTAGATGATTTTCCTGAATTCTGTATTCTGTTGTATTCTCCCCTTGGACTTTACACATTTCCAGGTCCCCCACTTATAGTACTGTAGGGGGTACCTATCTCTCCTTCTATCTTTCCAGCTTTCCTCTCCTTCATCTTATATGTGTTTTTTCTTATCTCATCCCGCCTTACCTCTGCATTCAGCTTGTCTGTGTTTATCCTCCATTATATATCCCTTTCTCCAGCTCCATTCTGCGACTTCTCTTCCTTCTTGTTGTTTGTGCATCTCTCTATAGTATTCCTTGAATCATTTCCTGATTAGCACATCCTCTTCTAATATTCTACATCTCCTCCCCTTATCTTCTATACCCCTATGTCTGCCTGTTTTTCCGTGTATTTCTTGCCCATTTTTTTCCCCTTGTGTCACCCCCACTATCCACCAGTAGCCATTCCAGTGCCATTTTTTTTATTTCTTGGTCCATAATAATTTTGCTTTCCATTTCCATTTGTATTGCTTTTTCTCTGTTCTTTAGTGCTTCTCTTCTGCTTTAATTTCTTTCAGATTCCTTTTTTACTGCAACTATCTCTCTCTAGCTCCTCAATCACCCTTACTTTCTTCACTTGGGTAGTCAGTTTTCTCCTAACAGTTACACTGATCCCATCCTAGCAGTGTTCCTCTGGTCTGTCACTGTCTTTCATATTGTCCTGTCTCGACTGCTTTATTAGACTTTGCAGTGTTTATTTCTCCTCCTTCTTCTTCCATTTCCCCCTAGCCTATCCCCACCTCCTCTTTATTGCTTACTGTCCCTGCATACTTACCATAAGTCTTGCAGCGCATGACTTGATATGTGTTTCTCCAGTATTTGGATCTCTTCATTTATTTTCATTAGATTTTACTTCCCTAAGAAACTGTCTAACCTGCTTGACTGAACCAAAATGTTTCTTGTGAAGGTGTATTCACTCTCATTTGAATACCTTTATTTTCATATGTCCAGCCACCCTCACTCATTTGTTCTTTGGGTTACGTCTTGTCTCATCTTTATGTTTTATTCCTTCCTTCCTTCCATACAACCTGCCTTTTTTCAGTTCCATGGTGACATTGTATCCTCCTTCCCTTTACCTCTAGTGTATCTCTACTGGTCTGTGCCCGGTTAGCACAAACGTTTGTGTAGAATCCTTGTCATACCTGTTTTGGGCATGTATATTCCCTATTGCTCATGATGCACATTTCATGCCTCCCTGCAAGGTGATCCATCTGCCTGTCTCACTTTTTATCACTTTCTCTGTGGTTGCCTGAAGCCTCTACCAAATCCAAATGGTATTCCCTTCTTTCCTCTCCCTGCCTTGCTATCCATTTCTCCACTTGGGTAGTCAGAAAACAGTATCTCTTCCTCATGTCTTGTTTTCAGTTTCCCCATATCCTCTTTAACTTTTACTCTACCATTGTTCTTTCAGTAGGATTTTCTGAATCTCTAGTGTTCCAAGTAATTAACTGTATTTCCATTGTTGTTTTGTCCAGCCCCCTCTGCTTTCCCATATGCTGCCATCCAGCATATTCCTTTCTCTAGGCCTACTGTCTTTGGCGAATGCTATCTCTGGATCACCCCTCACCAACCTTGGCCTCTGGATCCCCGCCCTATGGATCTTGTTTGTGCACTGGCATGCCCAGGACATGGGCTTTTAAGGTTTTCCCTTTTAGTGTCCCTTGCATTATTGCACAACATTCTAACTCACTCCTGACATCACAGTCTTTTTATGTTACAGAATTCCTATTCATTGACCTCCCCTCCCCACTACTGCTCACCAGTCTGCTGTGCCAAATTTATTTTTGTAATAATCCAAAATTTTTGTTTACTATGCTGCTTATGCATCACTGTTCCTTATTTCACAACTATATCTGTATTGTTTGCTTTTCCATTGTTTTCCACCCAAGCATTCCTTTCCATGCCCAAAGTTGCTACATTAGCAATTATTGCCATTTTTTCTAAGATTTAGTCACAAAATTTATGTTTACTGTAGTTTATTGTACATGAATAATTAGTTATGAAAAATATATAACTTACCTTGGAGGCTTGCCCCTCCCCCTCAACTGCATTACCCATCATTGCTCTGGGAATTAATTCAGTACATTCAATTGTTTGTTTTGATCTTGTGTTGCAAGATAAGGATCACTTTCATTTAATACAACCTTCCTGCACTGTCCACAGTCACCTGCTCAGTTTCAACAACCTTCCTGCACTGTCCACAGTCACCTGCCTTTAGTCATCCTTTTCCTTCAACTTATTTATTGCTTCTTTCTTTTTGTGGTCACTTTCAATTCTTCTGTAGTCCTGCCTTCCTCCACTTCAACTCTGCCAGCCATCATAAATACTTCTATCTAGTGTGTTTAGTCTCACGTGTGTCCAGTAGTTTACTTTTGGTTCACACAAACCATCTGATGCACCATCGTACCATCTCCTTACAGTTTTCCTTTGTCTGTCTCCTTGGCTTTTTTCTCTGTTTTTCTGCCTAAATATCCCTTAAGAAAGGCTTCTCATTGTTCTCTCCCTTTGATATATCTTTTCCACTTGTTTCCCATCCACCCTTTTGTCTCTTTTCTCATCTCCTTAAATTGTCTTTGTGGTTTGTTTATTTCCTTCTCATCTCTTTTAGTGGAATATGGCTCTTTACTTCCTGATCTTGTCTTCTCCCCTGTAGGGGTTTCAGTATCTGATATTTTACTTCCTCCCAGTGTCTCTGCATTGGGTTCAGGCACTTAGGCAGTGAGACATTTCCCTGTGGTATATTTGACTGCGGACACATGACTGAAGTGACAGTCAGCTGCAGAGAAAAATGGTTGTTTGCAAATTGTCTGTGGGCAAAGAGAAGAATATGTTGCTATGCCCACAACTTCAATAACCAAATGCACAGAAGGAAAACAACGCACATGGTCCCCAAGGGAACATGAGACAGCAGGCAATATGGCAGGCATTAGCAGCAGGCTGGCCAGAGGGCATGTCAGTGGCAGTAAAAATGCAGTGCACAATGGGCAGTGCCTTTATAATCAGTGTGTGTGGACCACTACTCCCTTCACAGTTGCTATAGAACATTACCTTAAACACATGCTGGAGCATAATGTGACTACAGTAGCCTGCAGGATTTCCTCCATGCTGTAGTACACTTCTACATGTTGTAGTTACATAAGTATGTACTGTACACTGAGCACAATGCTCAGTACTTCTTCTGCCTCCATGCATTTGGTTATTATAGCTGTGGGCATGACAGTGTGTGCTTCTCTTTGCCCACAGGGAATTTGCAAACATCCATATTTCTCTACAGCTGAATGTCACTTCAGCCATGTGTCCCCAGTCAAATGTACCACAGGGAAATGCTTCACTGCCTAGGCACCCGAACCCCTGCATTGGGTTCAGGTGCCAAGGCAGCGAGACATTTCCCTGTGGTACATTTGACTACGGACACATGGCTGAAGTGACAGCTGCAGAGAAATATGGCTGTTTGCAAATTCTCTGTGGGCAAAGAGAAAATATGTTGCTATGCCCACAACTTCAATAACCAAATGCAGAGAGTGAAAACAGCATCCATGGTCCCCAAGGGAACATGAGACAGCAGGCAATATGGCAGGCATTAGCAGCAGGCTGGCCAGAGGGCATGTCAGTGGCAGTAAAAATGCAGTCCACAATGGGCAGTCCCTTTATAATCAGTGTGTGTGGGCCACTACCCCCTTCACAGTGGCAAGAAAACATTACCTTAACACATGCTGGAGCATAATGTGACTACAGTAACATGCAGGATTTCCTCCATGCTGTAGCACACTTCTACATGTTCTAGTTACATAAGTATGTACTGTACACTGAGCACAATGCTCATTACTTCTTCTGCCTACATGCATTTGGTTATTAAAGCTGTGGGCATGACAATGTGTGCTTCTCTTTGCCCACCCATAATTTGCAAATGTCCATATTTCTCTACAGCTGAATGCCATTTCAGCCATGTGTCCCGAGTCAAATGTACCACAGGGAAATGCCTCACTGCCTAGGTGCCTGAACCCCTCTGCATCAGCTCTCTTACATGTATGGCAGATGATACAGATTTTCACTGCCTGGGTTGTATAGCTGTCTGTGATGGTTCCCTATTAGAACCGCAAAGGTACACTTACGCAAATACGGAAACATCGACATGTATTCAGTGAACTGCGAAAACACCAATCATCCTGAAGCACGAAATTCAAAATGTTGAATCATCATAGTTGGCCCTTCTGCGGTATAGCTCCTTAAGGTAAGTGTGTGATAGTTACGGACCTTAGGGTTAGGGTGTGGGTTAAGGTAAGTGCATAGATAGTAATGTATGCAAGGTTTAGTGTAGGGTTAGAAGTAGGGTTTTGTTAAGTGTATGTATGTGGGTTATTTATTTTGTTTGGGTATAGCTCCTTAAGATAACTGTGTGATAGTTACGGACCTTAAGGTTAGGGTGCGGGTTAAGGTAAGTGCATACATGGTAGTATATGCAAGCTTTACTATAGGGTTAGAAGTAGGGTTTTGTTTAGTGTATGTATGTGGTTTATTTATTTTGTTTGGGTAGGTAGTATGTAGCGGGCGGTGGGGTTGGCCAACTATGACGATTTGAGATTTTGAATTTTGCGGTTTGGGATGTTCGGTGTTTTCGCGGTTCGCGCAATAAGTGTAGCTGTTTTTGTATTTGCTGAAAAGGACTTTCATGCTTATAATATAGACCCGTCTGTGATTTGTTTAAAACTTTTGAACATTCTTCATATTGTGTAGGCCGAACATTCCCCTTCAAGAATTGCAGAGTATTTCAACCATGCAGCTGTTCCATTCACTCTTAGTTCATTTAATACCTTCAGCATAGCTTTCCCTCTTTTATAGAGTGTTTCTGAGTACTCTCCCACCAGTTCTATGAACACCCATGAAAATGTATTTTTTTTTTTCACAGCAAAGGAATGGAAACATACCTGGGTCTGTTTTCTGTTGCTGCAACCCCACTCTGTGTGTCTTCTCTATTAGTGTTTGTTGATTTCCTAATATCACAAATGTCTCATGTAATAGCTGCATTATGAATTGTTACTGTTCACTGTTACTCACTCTCTCGTATTGCAGTTAGCCTGATGTTTCTCCTTCTTGAGCATTTTTTTTTCACGATCACCCCATCTTTATAGCATATCTTCTTATTATGGCTTTTAGTTCTGTGTTCTGTGAATCTGCTCCTGCAGCTTAAATTTCTGATTTATCTTTCTTCAGATCTTGCAACTTTCCTTCTGTTTGATGCTGTTCTATGATTGTTTTGTGGAACTCATATCTTAGCCTACTGTCATTACAATTAAAAAAAAATGCACAGTTGCTTCTCTTTATTTGCAACTTTAAAGGCAGCCATCTGTTTGTTCTTTTGCCAGAATTCATTAATGTTTCTTTCTGGGTTGCTTTTTCCTCCTGAAAAAAGGTATTTTTTCCAAATTTCTGCAGGAATTGTCCATTTGGCTTAGGTAGAAATCTTGGAAAGGTTCTGAGCACCCTTTACCCTAACCCTACAGTAAGAGCCTGCTATCATGGACAGGCAGTTCACATCATCTCTCTCTGGCCAACCTGATAGACATAGGCATCCAGAGGCAGTGTAGCAATTGTCTTATGTTTACTGACAATCACTTCTGAAACAAATACTTTATGTGAAAGATGTAGTTACACTATGAAATTGGAGGAACTCTGACATAATGATAAACTGAATGTCAAAGAGGTTATTAACACACACATACTTCCCACACTAAATAAGAACATGACACATAAACCCACATATACAGAGGTTCTCACTAGTAACTTACCAAAAGATTGTAGGTCTCCCAAACGAAAACCACTTACACACATAGCAATGCAAATAAAAATGACAACATATAGTAACACACACTAGTGTCTCAAAAATAAGCCCATAAGGCCTAACACTGCAAAACCTAATGCATTGGTCATAGGTGTCTCCATTGTGAGACCCACTGATGTTTCCCACATCAGGTTGGATAAGGAGCTGGTTAGAGTTAGCTGCCTGTCAGGTGCCAGAAGCAGTCAAGTCACTCAAGCACTCAAGTCACTGACCCACAAGTAATGGTATATACCTCTGTCATAGTCCATGTGAGGGTGAATGACTTGAGACATACTTCACTGGACTATATGAAGAGAGACATGACTGAGCTTTCAGATTATGTGTCATAGGCAGGTATAAGCCTAGCCTTAAGCAGCATTCTACCTTCTCTGAGGATGATGCTACAATACAAACAAAAAATAATTGACATTAACAATTAGCTTAGCTACTGGTGTCAGTCCAAGGGGATCCAATATCTGTCAACCTGGGAAGACATGGTCAACAGGCCATGCTGCTTTGCCAGAGATGGTCTGCATCTGTCTCCTCTAGGCTTTCGAATATGGGAAAGGGCATTAGCCACCCCTAATGTGCCTTTTTTAGGCAGTGTCAAAATAACCAACTTTCCAACATAAAAAAATCCTCTCTAGATAAACTCAAGTTACTGTTACTTAATGCTAGGAGTTTAAACAAGAAACTGCACTCCCTGGAAGCACTCCTCACTTTGGAAGATGCTGATGTCTATGTAGTCTCTGAGACACGGTTGAAAGGTACAGAGAGCACCCAACTGTGCAGGGGTACAATGCCTTCCATATGTTCAGACCACAAACTGAGCATGAAAGAACCAAAGGAGGAGGTGTATCCATTTTCATTAAGGATAAGTAAGTCTCGAGACTGGTCAAACAGTATGACTCTCTTGAGCTGCTCCATGTACAATTAACTATAAGCAAAGCTCCCTACCACATCATAGCTAGCTATAGGTCCCCCACCATGAAACAGGAAAAGCATATAGCATACCTGGACGTACTGGAGTCACATACCATACAGCCCAATATCTTACTCATGGGTGATTTTAATTATCCTGCCATCAACTAGGAAACATGCATGACCACAAACATGCTGGCTCAGAGGTTTTTGGACTTTGTCAGTGCAAATGCTTTGGAACAGATAGTCAGCACATCCACAAGAGGCTCAAATGTCCTGGGCATAGTACTGACTATCATGGGAGAGCATTGCACCCCTCCTTTTGTGATGTCTTCTCTGATAAGATCAACCCACAAATCAGTCTCATTCAGTGTAATCATAAAACCAGATACCACATCAAGCTCAAAAACACTTTAGAATTTTTCAAAGACAAACTACCTCCTACTTTGTGATGGTATAGGAAGTGCCAAATCCCCCTTGAATGCAGATAAAGTGGACTCCTATGCAGATGTGTACATCAATGCCCTGTATAACCTCTTAAGCAGTTATATAGAATCAGCTGTAAATGACCAGATTAAAATCAGGTCTTGCCAAAAAAAAAAAAAAAAAAAAAAAAAAAAAACAAGCCACCCTAGTGGACCCCAATATAAACAGGCTGCACAACAGGATAAAGAAACTAATGTCCAAGAATAAGAAGAAACAGGCTCAGCAGAGGAAGAAATCCTTCTTGAGATTAAACAAACAAATTAGAGATGTTGTCAAGTCCTCCAAAGTTAATTATGAAGGAAAAATTTCCTCCCAAGCAAAAGATAATCACAAGGCATTCTTTAACTATGTCAGAAATCTAAAAGGGAATACTCAGCTATCTGCTGAACTAGTTGTGGGTGGCATCACCCATACTCAACTGGAGGTAATAGCCAACTTCCTAGCTGACAGATTTAAAGCAAACTTCACCACCCAGTCCCCTCCAGTCATCCCCAACGTATACCCGCCACCATTCCTCAGCCTATTATCTCAAGACAGCAGGTCATCTCAGTGCTCTCCAAGTTCAAAAACATGGCATCAATGGGACCAGACAACATTTCAGGTTGCTTTTCACTCTAGATAAAACATGACCTAGCAGACCTCTTTGGATCCCTGTTTAACCAAAGTTTGAAAACTGGCTATGTTCTTGTGGAATGGAGGACAGTAATCCCTCTGTACAAAGGGGAACCATCAACTGACCCTGGGAATTGCAGTCACATAAGTTTGACTAGCCTCATCTGCAAGGCCATGGAAAGAATCATTATGGACCTTACTAACCACAACATAAGTAATCTCCAAACTCTGGACCAAACCCACTTCAGATTTGTTAAAGGTAGATCATGCCTGTTAAACAGGGTTGACTTCTTCAAGGAAGTCGCCTAGGCCCTGGAAGAGGGAAAGACAGTGCATATCACCTATTGTGATCTATCCAAGGAAGTTTACACAGTTGTCCACTCAGGTATTATAGAGAAACTCTCACAATTGGAAATAAACCCCTACATTACCAGATGGGTAGCTGACTGGCTCACTGACAGGGCACATACTGTCAAAGTGGGTGACTTCACCTTTAGCAAAAGCCACTCACAAGTGGTGTAACAGAGGTTTTGTGCTCTCCCCTTAGTGTTCAGAATTTATTTCTCAGAAGTCCAGGCAAACTTGGATGGCCTGTGACTGACCAAGTTCACTGATGATTGCAAACTGGGTGCAATCATTGAGTCCTATGTTAATATACTGCAGACACAGACAAATGATTGGTGCCAAAGCTACAGATTAAAGCTAAATGCAAAAAAAAAGCATTATTATCCTGTTTGGACAAGCCGACATCTCTGCTAATTACATTATAGACAGCACTCCCTTAGTGTAGACCCATTGGTATGTGTTCTGGGTACTCAGGTTGATAGCAACCTGAACTTTGACCATCACATATCCACAATAGTAAGGGAATCCTTCTATGTGGCACAGCTTATAAGTAAAGGCATCACATCTGCATCTAAGGATGTTATAATTTCATTATACTTGACCCTCATCAGACCAATAATTGAGTACAATGCTTCATTTTGCATGTACCTCACCAGACACCTGCAACAACTGGAAAGACCACAGAGGTTTCTCATCAAGAAATTACAGGGTGCACAAAACAAGTCGTATGCAGAAAGCCCTGTCATTGTAGTCTGTCTCCAACAGGTTACTATGGGGTGACCTGTGCCTGGCTTACAGAGCAGTCTCTGATCAGGCCCTGACAGTAATGCTACACATTCATTAATCAAACTGCATGACGGTCACTCACTCCAGGGATCTTATCCTAGCCTATGACATGAGCAGGCCATGCTGGAATGATAGTTACATCTCCCAGAGTCTACCACTTCTCTAAAACAAGTGTTCAGTTCACATGAAATATAGCCCCTCCCTGACCCTCTTCAATGCATCCTAGGTCAATGGAAGGGTGACTGCAAATTCACAACTAGCATGCCACCCATGTCCCTCCTAGACAGCAGAAGTTGTTATTAACTACCATAGACCCTTATGTCTGTGAATTCACTCAAATAACCACCCACAATTGGGGCAGCTCAGGATAAATATGGCTAGGCTTGGAAGGGGTCTAGGGCCGTTAGCCTAGTAATCATCTATGAACTGGTGAACCTATAAACCTATATGATTTTACCATATTTTGATAACATGCACAAGATCTGGAACTTTAAAACTCTGATTAATGATATGTTGTATAAATGTTGACTGTGGTATAAAGTCCCAAATTCCAACAACTTTTCACAAAACTCACTTATATTTTGTATTCCATAAAGACACAAGGAGAAAAAGAAATTCTAAATAACAGAGTGGAACTCATTAAGTGTTTAAAACTTCATAAAATCAATCATACCCATCAAAGATAATTTTGAGTGGTCCACTGTTTAACCACTGAATATATATGTTGGCATTATATATTTGCATATTTTTATGTTTAGGATAAATAATTTTTTCCCATTTTAAAAGTTTGATCATTTCTGTGTTTTCAATTTCTGACTCTTAAGACTTGGTTTACTTTTAGATTTAATGTTTGCATGTTTTGAAAACTGATTTTATAACTTATAGAATGTTATACTTTGATAGTTCTCCCTATTAATTTGACTAAGTAACTTCTTGGGTTAGTGGAAATAAGAAGAGAATTGTCAGAATAAGCCAAGTATAAATATATGCAAATATATGTATATATATATATATATATATATATATATATATATATATATAAAATTATTCAAGACTATTGTATAATCTTAATGTATGACCTGTAATAATGGTTTTAATAGTAAAATGAATAAAGTGGTTGGGATATGAAAGTGCATTGTTGGGACATAACTAGGGGTCTATAAATAAATGTTTGGGTAGACAAAAAGCTTTGAACAAGGTAAATCATATTTGTTGAATAGTAATAATACCAAAAGTACTTGGGATATCATTAGTTTCTATTGATTTTATACCCTTAGTCACACCCCAGAAAGAAAAAGACGCACCAAGAGTAAATCCTAGCATAGTCTCAACCAGTTCAGGGCTTTTGCTATACCAGTCATTGTTTGCAAACTTTTAATCTTTAGATGAATTCTGGGTCCTGGCAGTAAATCCCATTATTAATTTGAACTGTAATTAGCTTCCAGAAAAGGGAAAAATATATCTGATAGAGAAAGAATATGCGTTGCAACTCTGTATGGTGAGAGTTAGTTGGACCAATATGGGGACTCAGGGTGGGAAACACCTACAGTGTAGTCGTGGGAGTACACATGAAAGATGACAATGGGCTATTTAATTTGTCAAACTGCTGATAGAAATAAAGGGTGAGTTTTATATCAGGGATTTAATAAAAAGGAAATCAGTATCTCCAACATCATCACTGAAAGTGAGGAGGTAAACCTGCTGTGAGAAGTTCAGGATGAATTCTGGACATAATGAAGGACACCCTTTTTTAAGACTTCAAAAAGAATGGCATCCTTGATTTCTTCAGGGATTTGTTACTGAAGAAACAATTAAAGATGCAAACAGCTCCAATTGGCACTACTGGGGTCATTTATGTATGATGATACTGGGAAATCCATTGGCTTTGTAAATGAAGATTTTAAGTGAGGCTCAGATAATGTTTAGGTGAAAAACAAGCACTCAGTTTATAAAATGTGTTTTTTTGATAATGAACGAGCATTCCCTGTGTCCAGAATGATGTTATTTATTTATTTGTTTGTTTGTTTATGTTTAGTTATTGACTTTGAGAAGGAAAGCAATATATAGGAAATAATCATTGACGGTTGCATTCTAACACCAAGTTACAAAGCAAAGGACATAGTTGCATACATAGAGTGAAACTTAAGAACAACAATCAATAGCCACTTTCCTCCTCTGCTCAGGTCTGTCAGGCTTTTTAGTAGATCTTACTATACTACATAATCAAACAGGGTGACCACCTTCTTCTTAAATGAGTTTATTTACCCTTCCATTGAGATATGTCCAGTTCTGCCTGATAGATGATGTGAAGTATTTGTTTACGCCTTAATCTGTTGAGAAATAAAGTCCTCCAGTGCCTGTTTATAGGTTTCTTAGCTGCCAAGATCATAGTGTTTAATAACTAAGATGGTCTAAATTCTGAAGTAAATGCATATATGACAAAATCTCTTCAAACTAGGTCTCTAATCTGCTGAAGGCTACTGATATACTCTCAGAAATCACTGATTAAGTGAGACTTCCAGATTATGTGCTCCCAGGTTGGGGGTGTTTCTGCAATGTGATACTGCCAGCAATGGGATAGATCTCCAGAAGAATGTTTAGAAGTTAGGCTGGGAATCAGAAATAAATAGGCCCCATGTTGTGGAGGTAGTAATTTTGGATGTAACTTGTAGTATACTTGGTAACTAACACTCTTCTAACTGTATTCCTCTGTCCTTGTAATACAGCTTTTGCAAGTAAGAGGAAAGGCTAAAATAAGAATCTAGCAGTAAGGAGTAGATCTGAGAGAGACCTAATTTCATGGCCCTTCCTCATACAATCTAGTGTGGACAATAACCAAATAAACTTTTGTTTCCTTAGCTGCAACTACATTTTGACTGTTGAGAATATACATTAAAGCTAACTGAACATAGAAAATGCCATAGTTCTGAGGGAGGTCATAGTCACTGGATAACTACTCTAGAGGCATTAGGCCCTGTTCTGAATACATCTGGTGTAAATGGAAGAGACTACAGGAACTAAATGCTTTGCAGGTACAGTATGCTCGGCCAAACCATTACTGAATCATACACCAACGGCCAGCAATCACAATATTAAAACACTTGAATACAAATAAGGAAAATGTTTATTAAATAACCATTTCCGTTATCTAATACATCGAATTCAAACCGGTTTCAGCTAACCAGCCTTCATCAGTGAATAGCATCTCTTATCCTTATGTTAGCAATGAATATTTATACATAGTTCCAACCAATGAAAACATGGTATGATCCAACAGGATAATTCAAACAACCGAGAATGCAGTAGCATCAAAATTATCATCTGAATGTAAATAATACAGTATGGGGTATAATGAAGCATAATATAACAGATTATTCAAATAAAACATATAATTCAAATAAAGAATAGCAATTTAAAATTATATTTAAATATGTTATTACTGATTATTTCTACATAAGGGCATATATTCCATATTTTCAATGCCAAACATTAATTATCTTATATATATTACAATATAAGACTCAGAGACATTTATATACATTAATATATAACAACATGTTGTCTGAAGACACCTTGGTCTAGGTATACCTTAGTAATCCAAAAGTTCAGATGGTAATAATATATATTCCACATGCCAAGTGGGAAAATATGGTTTCATAATGTAATGTTCCATTTTGTGGCCCTTATTATGGGTATTTATATACCAAGTGAATATTTGGTACATTGTGTATATAACTTGAGAACATATCAATAATATATGAATATTGATATGCTCAAATATATATTCAAATTATAAAGAAATTACAAAACAATGTGCTGTCTCAACTACCTGTAGCTAGTGAATTCATTTTCTATACTACAATGTCCTAAATGGTTACAAATGATCATTGAGACCTGGAGGGAATAATGCCCCGAGATTAATAATCAAATATTTTTCTTTATGGTTTAAGAGACTATGCCAACCCTGTTGGTTACTTCTATCCCCTGTGACTTTGTCTATGATCATAAACATAAACTTGGCATTGGTATGTTTAATAGTATGTCTACAGAGGGCATTAGTTTCTTTTTTATTTTGTATGTCACTTTTGTGTTCATTCATTCGAATTCTAAGGGAACGAGAAGTTTGACCAACATAAAAAGCTGAACATTGACAGGTGGCTAAATACACAATCCAACTGCTGCTGCAGTTACCAAAGACTCTTAAATCATAAACCCTACTAGTATTGGCACTAGTAAATAGTTTAAGTTTACTTACTTGTTGACATGATCCTCAGTGTCCGCACTGGAAAGTACCCAAAAGTTGGTCTCCAGTTATGGTCATTTGTTTGTATATTGCATCCCCACTTTCCTTGTGCTTATAATGAGAAAATAGGGCACCCAGTGTTTTGCCATGGCAGAACATGTACTTAACAAAAATGTTTTCTATTTTCAAGGAGAGTGCTATTGGCAACTCCAAGGTACTGCTATGGGAGCATCTTTTGCTCCCGTATATGAAGACCTATTCATGGTATATTTTGAGGAATGTATGATCTAAAATCCACTCCATAACCTATACATGGTAGAGATTGACATATGGCTCAGATATTTGGATGATTGCTGGATGGTGTGGTGTGCAGATCAAGCATATCTACAGGAGTTTGTGGAATATTTGAATGGAAACATATGGGGTATAGAGTTTACTGTAACAGCTAATCAAGATACCATTGACTTTTTGGATGTTACAGTGTATAGGAATGAAGATAATACTCTAAATACCAAGACCTATAGGAAATATCCACAGTACAACACTTTGCTCCATGCTTCAAGTATGCATCCACGCCACACTATCCGGAATATACCAAAATCTCAATTTATGAGTATCAAACGTATCAGTTCATCAGAATATGATTTTGATCAAGCCAAATTAGATCTTTATAACAGGTTTATGGAAAGGGGTTATAGAGAATCAGATATACTAAGGGCATGTGAATGGTCCACCAGTCAAGATAGAAATACATTATTGCAATACAAAAAAATGAGAAAGCACAGGAGTGGAATCTACTCTCAGGTTTGTAACCACATATGGACAAAACCATAATATCATTAGGAACATCTTGGATACCCATTGGAACATACTTCTGGCAAATGAAGAATTAAGGGGACTTTTAGGTCCCAAATGTCAATTTTCATACAGACGTGGCAAAACACTGGGTGCCCTATTTTCTCATTATAAGCACAAGGAAAGTGGGGGTGCAATATGCAAACAAATTACCATAACCGGAGACCATCTTTTGGGTACTTTCCCGTGCGGACACTGTGGATCATGTCAAGTAAGTAAACTTAATCAATTTACTAGTGCCAATACTAGTAGGGTTTATGATTTAAGAGCCTTTGGTAACTGCAGCAGCAGTTGGATTGTGTATTTAGCCACCTGTCAATGTTCAGCTTTTTATGTTGGTCAAACTTCTCGTTCCCTTAGAATTTGAATGAATGAACACAAAAGTGACATACAAAATAAAAAAGAAACTAATGCCCTCTATAGACATACTATTAAACATACCAATGCCAAGTTTATGTTTATGATCATAGACAAAATCACAGGGGATAAAAGTAACCAACAGGGTTTGCAAAGTATCTTAAACCATAAAGAAAAATATTGGATTATTAATCTCGGGGCATTATTCCCTCCAGGTCTCAATGATCATTTGTAACCATTTAGGACATTTTAGTATAGAAAGTGAATTCACTATCTATAGGTAGTTGAGACAGCACATTTTTTTGTAATTTCTTTGTAATTTGAATATATATTTGAGCATATCAATATTCATATATTATTGATATGTTCTCAAGTTATATACACAATGTACAAATATTCACTTGGTATATAAATACACATAATAAGGGCCACAAAATGGAACATTACATTATGAAACCATATTTTCCCACTTGGCATGTGGAATATATATTATTACCATCTGAACTTTTGGAAAACTAAGGTATACTATGAGACCAAGGTGTCTTCAGGCAACATGTTGTTATATGTTAATGTATATAAATGTCTCTGAGTCTTATATTGTAATATATATAAGATAATTAATGTTTGGCATTGAAAATATGGAATATATTCCCTTATGTAGAAATAATCAGTAATAACATATTTAAATATAATTTTAAATTGCAATTCTTTATTTGAATTATATGTTTTATTTGAATAATCTGTTACATTATGCTTCATTATGCCCCATACTGTATTATTTACATTCAGATGATAATTTTGATGCTACTGCATTCTCAGTTGTTTGAATTATCCTTTTGGATCATACCATGTTTTCACTGGTTGGAACTATGTATAAATATTCATTGCTAACATAAGGATAAGAAATGTTATTCACTGATGAAGGCTGTTTAGCAGAAACCGGTTTGAATTTGATGTATTAGATATCGGAAATGGTTATTTAATAAACATTTTCCTTATTTGTATTCAAGTGTTTTAATATTGCGATTGCTGGCCGTTGGTGTATGATTCAGTAATGGTTTGGCCGAGTATACCGTACCTGCAAAGCATTCAGTTCCTGTAGACAGTTCGTCGGCTTTGCTGTTGGGCTGCAATATTAACACTTCCTTGTTCGTATAGGAGGATTTTGTTTCCCCTGCTAATTTGGTGACTAACCTTTGAAAATTTTGAAAACCGAGTTGTGTAATTATACTGTTTTTGGGGCATCATCATTTGGGCATTACAACGAAATGTTTTACTAGATGGAGGCATCATACATTTGGCATTCGTGAAGGAACCAAGTGAGGAGCATCAGATATATTCAGTCATACCGAAAGGAACCGAGGGTCAACAGTTTATTTTTACAAGTACCGGTATGGTTGCTTAACTTTGGAATATATCTACTGGGACTGAAGGGGTATCAATGGCCTTCAAATAATACTATTACATATTTGTGAAGACGTGGAGCGGCCATTTTTTGGAACTATCTATTCTTTTTTCGACAGAACATCTTGTTTCAGTGGAATATAAGGTACTGTACCCACGTTTATCACTTGTGCCTCCGAGCTTTCAAGTGATATAATTATATCTTTGTGGGAACGCGTGGCCATTAGAAACTCCCTACAAAAAATTTTTGTGGGTATTCTCAACAGAATATACTAAAATATTTGAATATCAGATACTGTATTCATACCATATATGCATTGTGGAGGTGGAGAGACATTTGAACATTGGTTTCTGATTATTACTGGAGGGTGATGGTGTATACTTTGAGTTATCAAAACCTAGGCCTACCAATGGGAATATAAGGTACTGTATTTGCACCATATATACATCATGGAGGTGGAGAGACATTTGAACATTGGCTTTGATTATTATCAGAGGTTGACAGTGTATACCTTGAGTTATTGAAGCCTGGGCCTACCAATGGACACTAACTCATCTGTGATTAACTGTTACTACTATATAATGTATATTCTTTTACCAATAGTGGTTTGTTTGGTCAAAACTGTATATACTTATGTTTCCATGGTCTCTATGGTCAAAGTATGTGAGGTGCAAATACTGTTGAGCGGAATGAATATATAGACTGCTATTAGGAAATTGGGTTATCATTTTATTACTATACATGTTTTTTTTTTGGATTAGGTGTTTCATACAAACCCATATGATTATTTACCTGTAATATATGACGTTTTGATATAAAGAACTTTAAGGTACAAACGGAAGCTTAGATTTGTTATCAACATACGTCCTAAATAGTTGGGGATGTACCATCCGTATAGGTGCGTTTGACAATTGTAGAGTCCTGAATTTATACATTAAAACAATAGGCATATGGTATAATAACATAGGGATTTTCTATAGCCTATTCAGACATATGCATATATTATATAAGTAAATATTTAAGAACAGAATTCTGTACAGTCCTTTCATGACAACGGACATAAACAGTTGGATACAGAATTATACATGACTATTATCATTAGAAACAAGCTCTAGTGGAGAGCAAATGTTTAAGATACAGGATTCTGTATAGTTTTTTTTCAGGACAATTGATAAAAGAAGTCAGGTATAAGATTTTCACCTTATACCAGGTGATTATATTTGACTATTATTATTAGAAACAAGCTTTATTGGTAAGTTTATTATTCATGAATGTGTGTATAAACGAATTGATTCCATTGGAGAGCTATATAACCTATATGAGAGCATGCCTTTTTATAGAACTTATAACCTCTAGGGATGTATTTTGATCTTGTATGATGGAAATTAGTGCTAGTGTCATTAACAGCTCTGTGTGCAGAAACTGTTGAAATTCAATCAGGATATTAGACAGAACTATTGTCAGCAAAAATTTGTTAGTAACAACAAGTTAATCTACCAGTCTTAGGGATGTATTTTGATCTTGTATAATATTTTGTATGACGGAAATTAGTGCTAGTGTCATTAACAGCTATGTGTGCACAAACTGTTGAAATTCAATCAGGATATTACACAGAACTATTGTCAGTAATAATTTGTTAGTAACAACAAGTTAATCTGCCAGTCTTATTAAACCAAACAAATAATGGTTCTTTTATATTTTTCAGGTTATATTACATAACCTATGGACCAATAGCCTGTTAAGGGACTGATGGGTCTGGGCCTTTTTAGCTTTATGATTTTGCAGTATTGCTGTACTTTGACTGATATCTACATGATAATTGAGATGCTCACATATGTCCATTAATATCAGTAAGTGCCCCTTTACTTATTTAAATAAATATTGAGTATCTGTGTTCATGGGGGGCCAGTTCCTTTGATAGTTTAGGAGCATTTATATACCCATTACATAGATTTGGCCATTTCATTGTACCAATACACATTGTGGTGAATATATACTAATATGGATTTGGAGAACATTCTTCATGGATTATTTGCCAATAGGGATGACATCGGTGTCTTTGGGAGAGACAACATACCAGGCAATAATCAGAATGGCTCCTTGAATAATCCTTCTTATGGTTGTGACATGGCCTTCAATAAATTAAGTAAGGGCTTGAAGAATTTAAGAGCAAACATTTGGCATCTCAGATTATTTTGTGCATCTATAAATAGGGACATAGCCCCAAGAGGCCTGAGAATTTGCTTACAACCTTTGGTTGGTAGATTTGAAGAGAGACTAACCAAAGAATGGAATGTGGCATTACAACAAGCCTCTATGATGTTTGTTAAAATACTTGCTTCATATTATGAAAGAATGGTTGATACTAACCTAATTGAGGTCAAAACAATTTGTGAGGAATGCAAAAAGTATGAGTCCCTATCCATATATGCGAGTTCTGTGACTAAGCGTTCAAAGGAATTGGCGAGCCATGAGAAACAAACCAGGGACAGAAAAATTAAGAAATTTAATAGGGACATTACTGATTATCAAAGAGGATGCCCATTTGAATCATTAGATCAGTAAGGTTTATGGATACCAGTCAGGGGACAGCAAATAGCAAACCCAGGAAGAGACCCAGGTCTATTCTTAAGACCAATGATAGGTCTTTCATCAGTACATCAGGAGGAATCCTCCTATATGGACAATGACAGTGTTTGCTACAAGGAGTCACCTATCCATAAAAAATCCAATGCAACACACCCTTTAGATATGGAAAGAGGCGGTGGGGAGGCCACAAACACAAGCATGGGTACAAGAACAAATTCTGTAGAGGGGTTGATACAGATACTTCTGAAATAACTGATAATGTTCATAAAAATGTGTTGAATTTGTCAGATGTAACACTTACAAATGAACAAGAACAACTATTTAATAAAGGTCTTGTATTTGTACCTGGGTTTTTCTCTAATGAGTATAGTATAGTATCTGATGTAATTTGTTTTTGTCGTAAGTTAAATCTCAAATTGTTTTTTTCAGACCAAACCTCTCAAAGATCAAATTAATTCAGATTTCATAAATCTGAATTCCAACCACCCATGAACAAACATGTATCCATACTTCTACAATCAGTACTCAGAGATCTACACTTTCTACACAGGGAATCTTGTATTATGGGTCAGAATATATCTCCTACGGAAAAGATGGCTATGGATGAACTGAGGAAAAATCATAACATTGTCATTTTACCAGCTGACAAAGGAGGGGCGGTTGTGGTTATGAATACGGGATATTATTTGAATGAGGGCAAGAACAACTTTCTAATATCAGATGTTATATGTACATGTCCATCGATCCAAACCCTGTATTCAAGAAAGAAATAGCTACTTTCCTGAATGCAGCAGAGGAAGAAGGTATTATTACCAAGAGCACAGTCAAACATCTGATGGTTACTGATCCACAAAAACAGATTTTATATCTTCTCCCGAAGATACACATCTATCACAAAACCCCCTGGAAGACCAGATGTGTCAGGCATCGGTTCCTTGACGGAACCCTTGTCAGTTTTTCTAACACAATATTTGAAACCGTTGCTTACATCTGTTAGGGTCAGATTGCAGGATACAACTCAGTTTCTTCAAATAATACAGGATACACAATTAGAGCCGGATTGGCTCGTTTACTTTGGATGTGAAATCTTTATACACTAGTATACCTCACTGGGCTGGCTTAAAGGCCTTACAGTATTGGCTTGAACATTCAGCTCTATATCCACCTGGATTAAATACACTGCTAATATGGATGGCAGAACATGTACTTAACAAAAATGTTTTCTATTTTCAAGGAGAGTGCTATTGGCAACTCCAAGGTACTGCTATGGGAGCATCTTTTGCTCCCATATATGCAGACCTATTCATGGCATATTTTGAGGAATGTATGATCTAGAATCTGCTCCATAACCTATACATGGTAGAGATTGACATATGGCTCAGATATTTGGATGATTGCTGGATGGTGTGGCATGCAGATCAAACATATCTACAGGTGCTTGTGGAATATTTGAATGGAAACATATGGGGTATAGAGTTTATGGTAACAGCTAATCAAGATACCATTGACTTTTTGGATGTTACAGTGTATAGGAATGAAGATAATACTCTAAATACCAAGACCTATAGGAAATATCCACAGTACAACACTTTGCTCCATGCTTCAAGTATGCATCCACGCCACACTATCCAGAATATACCAAAATCTCAATTCATGTGCATCAAACGTATCAGTTCATCAGAACATGATTTTGATCAAGCCAAATTAGATCTTTATAACAGGTTTATGGAAAGGGGTTATAGAGAATCAGATATACTAAGGGCATGTGAATGGTCCACCAGTCAAGATAGAAATACATTATTGCAATACAAAAAACGAGAAAGCACAGGAGTGGAATCTACTCTCAGGTTTCTAACCACATATGGACGAAACCATAATATCATTAGGAACATCTTGGATACCCATTGGAACATACTTCTGGCAAATGAAGAATTAAGGGGACTTTTAGGTCCCAAATGTCAATTTTCATACAGACGTGGCAAAACACTGGGTGCCCTATTTTCTCATTATAAGCACAAGGAAAGTGGGGGTGGAATATACAAACAAATGACCATAACCGGAGACCAACTTTTGGGTACTTTCCCGTGCAGACACTGTGGATCATGTCAAGTAAGTAAACTTAAACAATTTACTAGTGCCAATACTAGTAGGATTTATGATTTAAGAGTCTTTGGTAACTGCAGCAGCAGTTGGATTGTGTATTTATCCACCTGTCAATGTTCAGCTTTTTATGTTGGTCAAACTTCTCGTTCCCTTAGAATTCGAATGAATGAACACAAAAGTGACGTACAAAATAAAAAAGAAACTAATGCCCTCTGTAGACATACTATTAAACATACCAATGCCAAGATTATGTTTATGATCATAGACAAAGTCACAGGGGATAGAAGTAACCAACAGGGTCGGCATAGTATCTTAAACCATAAAGAAAAATATTGGATTATTAATCTCGGGGCATTATTCCCTCCAGGTCTCAATGATCATTTGTAACCATTTAGGACATTTTAGTATAGGAAGTGAATTCACTAGCTATAGGTAGTTGAGACAGCACATTTTTTTTGTAATTTCTTTGTAATTTGAATATATATATATATATATATATATATATATATATATATATATATATATATACATATACATATATGAGAATATCAATATTCATATATTATTGATATGTTCTCAAGTTATATACACAATGTACCAAATATTCACTTGGTATATAAATACCCATAATAAGGGCCACAAAATGGAACATTACATTATGAAACCATATTTTCCCACTTGGCATGTGGAATATATATTATTACCATCTGAACTTTTGGATTACTAAGGTATACTATGAGACCAAGGTGTCTTCAGGCAACATGTTGTTATATGTTAATGTATATAAATGTCTCTGAGTCTTATATTGTAATATATATTAGATAATTAATGTTTGGCATTGAAAATATGGAATATATGTCCTTATGTAGACATAATCAGTAATCACATATTTAAATATAATTTTAAATTGCAATTCTTTATTTGAATTATATGTTTTATTTGAATAATCTGTTATATTATGCTTCATTATGCCTCATACTGTATTATTTACATTCAGATGACAATTTTGATGCTACTGCATTCTCGGTTGTTTAAATTATCCTGTTGGATCATACCATGTTTTCATTGGTTGGAACTATGTATAAATATTCATTGCTAACATAAAGATAAGAAATGCTATTCACTGATGAAGGCTGGTTAGCCGAAGCCGGTTGAATTCAATGTATTAGATATCAGAAATAGTATTTAATAAACATTTTCCTTATTTGTATTCAAGTGTTTTAATATTGCGATTGCTGGCCATTGGTGTATGATTCAGTAAGTGAAAGAGACTCATTTCATACCAGGCCAGCACTGGGAAAAAGACTGGAGTGCCACAGATTTGGGAAAATTATAATCAGGCAAGATCAAAGAAACTAAAATATTATGTAAAATAGTTATTATGCTCCCTGTAGAGCTTGTTTAGGTATTGGGATTAGCCAAGCATTTTCACATGATGAAAGTACCCCACTGTTATTCTTAACTTGTTCTGTGATCTTTAACGGAGGTCTACCTCAGGGAAAACTAGTTAGAGATACAGCTTTGGCCAAAAGGTTCAATCAAGGCAAGACACCCTCAATCAAACTGTGTTTGGAAAAATACTGCATTATTGATGCCTGATATGCTAACAAGAATTTGGGCAGTCTTATACCACCATGTGAGAAGCATTGCAAGCCTCCAGAATAACAAGGAGCCTAAAGGAACTTAAGTGGGAAATCGCAAATTCACCCCTGGGATCTCTTCTGTGTCCGTGCTAGACAGAGGCACAGTAAATTAATCTTAAAAGGATACCTTCTGTAACCTACTTTACAGAGGCACAGTAGGCTAATCTAATAGGGAGGCGGAAGCCAAATACACTCTGGCTAGGCTTATAAATGCCCTAGGGCAGATAGCCTAGTATCTACCTATGAACCTATGAACCTAAGTATCACTCTCCCCCATAACTTTAATACAGAACAAATATATATTTATGAGGAATGATTTTTCTTAATGCAATTATAAAGGCACTTGGACTTGAATACATAATAGTGCAGTTAATGGATTTTTTTTAATAACTCCAAAAGCTCAGTTATAGTTTGAATAGTGACCAAAATCATTGCTTGTGAAAACTGAACACTGCAATCATGTCTACTTAAGGGTATGTGTTTTATGTGTGTGTGTGTGTGTGTGTGTGTGTGTGTGTGTGTGTGTGTGTGTGTGTGCGTGCGTGTGTGTCCCTGGGATTCATTAAGCTTTTTTTCTGTGCAGGAACAGTGTAGCCACTCCTGCACAGAATATGGCCGCCGAGTGATTCAGCAAACAGCTGATCTGACATGCACGAGCTTGGCAGCACTATTCCTGCACGGACACCACTGAATAATGCTAATTACCTCATTTGCTGGTGAAAACCATGCAAATGAGGTTAATTAGTGATTCAGCAAGCAGGCAGGTGTCCATGCAGGAATAGTGTACGAAGCAGAAATGTGTTCAGCTACTAGCTGAATACATTTCTGCAAATTACAAAATGGAGACATGACAGCTCGAAATAAAGCATGTATTACAACTGTTAGGCATGCCAATAGCCAACTATATGGCCATTGGCATAATAAATAGTTTAAATATTATAAAATAAAACTTTTTTTTTGATGATCTCGGGCGTTTAAGCATAGGGTAGCGGCGAGCAAACGAGATTGTGCCGAAAATAAAACAAAAATGTGAAAAAGCAATTTTCAGGGAAATCTGCATTTTGCCATTATAGTCAATGGCATGCAGAATGAAAACAATACCAGGGAATAGTGGCTGCTAAGGGGAAAGGTCCAGTGTAAGTGTGGTAACTATGAATTAAGGCAGGGGTGTATGCAAATGAGGGGATTTATACTGAATCACAAATTTCTTCTAAGTGTCAGACTGCACCTAACTGTGTAGGTGCACCAACACGACTGTGTATACAGGAGAGCTAGATGACATGTAAAGGGTGTGTGTCATGCTTGCTGTAAGCACACTGGAGCTTGGTGGCCCATGTTTGCCCTTAGCTAAGCACAGCTAAGGAAGGGGGTGTGTCTGAGGCTGTATTGACTTATTCCATTAAATGAAGAGTGTGTTCGCATCTAGGGGAGGACCAGTTCTGCTTAAACTGTTTACTTTGGCTAAACGGGTGTGTGTGGCAGCACCGGGCCTAAAAAAAAAAAAAAAAAACACAGGAAATAGCAGAACTATTTATATTTGAGCACTGGGTATGTGCGGCGCACATTGGGGCTTAAACGGGGAGGAAATGAGAAGGGGAAACAACAGAAGGAAAGCAATCAAGGAGAACTACCATAGCTGGAAGGTGGAATGTATCAGAATCAGCCAATTACACAGGTAGCAGCTCAGCACACTACTATAAACTATGCCAACACCTTTCCGTCTGTTTTTTCCCCACAAACTCTACACCACTGGTATACACATTCGGGGGGAATTTCAAACTGAAAAAATTAACAAAACATGTTAGGGACTGGTGTTGCTTTGATCTATCAATATGTGCTAGAGACTGAGGATGGTAAGGAGGATAATGCTGACAAACAACTCAGACCGAGGAGGAGGAGAAGAGTGTTCAGTCCCAGGGTAACCTACAAGGGGCCACATGATCTGGAGATAGTAGAGTGCTACAGGGTGGACAGGGATATACTTCAGCAACTTGTTGAGCTGTGCTGGCCTCATCTCAGACCCAGAGCCAACAGAGGAGAACCCATCCCAGTGGATACCAAGATATGTGTAGCATTAAGAATACTAGCTACAGGTATTTTCCAAAGACCAACTGGGGATATCATGTAGGTCTCGCAGACATCTACGTCCAGGGTACTCCACCAGTTTCTGGATGCCATGCACCCACATGCAACTGAGCACATTTACTTCCCCAGCACTCATGAGGAGAGGACCAGCAATATGCATCTCTTCCACCATATAGCAGAATACGTGGAGGTACTGGGTGCCATAGACTGCATGCACATCCACATCAAAGCACCACCCGGTGACCAGTGTAAAGTCTACCTAAACTGCAAGGGATTCCACTCCATCAACTGCCAGGTCGTGTGCGATGCCCAGGGCATTATCATGAATGTGTGTTCTGGCAGCCCTGGAAGCTATCACGACTCCCACATCCGGCATTCATCACAGCTGTACCAGTTGTTTGCCAGTGGGGACATCCCATATGGCCATCTGGTGGGGGATGCTGGCTATGCACTGGAGGTGTGGCTGATTACACCCATCAGAAATGCACACACACCCACACAAGAGTGCCATAATGAGACACACGCATAAACCAGGATCATTATAGAGCATGTGTTTGGGATGCTCAAGTTACGGTTCTGCTGCCTTGACATATCTGGTGGAACCTTACAGTATTCTCCAGTCACATGTGCACACATGTGATTAGTATGTGCCATGCTACACAATATGATCCTGTGGAAACAGCTGCAGTAGGAACAAAACGCAGAAGGGCCACACAGCCCCCCACCATTGCCAAGGTTTCCACAGGCACAGAGGGACTCAGAGGAGGAACATCCAGAGCATGCCCCTGTAGGCAGATGGAGGCTTGCCCAGTATGCCCTGTCCTTGGCAAAGAGACAACGCATAGCATATACACTGACACTGTAGGGCCCGAGGGACTGATCTCTCTTGCTGACTTACATACACAGTAAAATGTATGCCAAACATCATACCACCTATACCTTACCATTTATAGGTAGTGTACTGTGTGCATCCGACATAGGCAGCCCTCAAGCACCACCCTCACAACTGCCACAGGCACAAGAAAGTCAGTCTCCTTAATAATAAATGAATGGAGTAGAATGTTCTGATATCATACCTATGGTATTGATGCAAGCATGCAAGAGAATAGGGTGGCTTACTGGGATAGCAGCAGACAACTGACAGCTCTGTTGGACAGCAGGAAGTGTATTCCCAGTACTGGCCTACCCACACTATGCAGTACCACCCTAGTTGACAAATACCACTGCAGTATATATGGTGAGCCAAATAACTAGGGCTCATAGGTCACATGTATGGATGTCAAAGTGGGGGTGCCATACCCACCCCCAGCCTCAGTCAGCAGATCAGCTATAGAAAACCATACAGAAATGTCTAGCATAGTCCCCCACATGGCGACATCCATGAAATCCCCACCTACAGACTATTACATGGTGATATCACACCAGGTCTGGCAGTGGCAGTATGGCTCTGAAAGGTAAGAAGTCTGAAACTACCAATGTTTATGATAGAACAAGCTGCCCTGTGGGTGATACTGTTATGCCTGTAGTCTCAAAGATAGGGCACACCACTATGCTAAATGGGACCAAAATGTTAAGCAAATATCAGCACAGTCTCTGCAAATGTGTATTGTGTACAGATGTGTCGCCCCCCCATAGTCCCATAGAAATGCAGTAACATGTCCCTAGCCTTACACAGCATCCAGCCATCAACTAGAGTGATGACTCAACACAAATAGAAAGCAATTGTCAGTAACACCCACAGTCAACGTACTGGTGCTATCCCTGGGTTGTCCACTACTGGCAGCCTGGGAAGATATGATCATCAGAATGCACTGTCTTGCTACAGATGGCCTGCATTTGTCACACCTGGCCTACAGACATCTGGAAAATGTCCATGCCTCACCCACAGTTCCCTGATAGGGAGTGCCATGGGGTCCATACCACCAACATAACACAGTCTACAAAATGCAAAGAAAGGCCATGCTGCTAACTGCTAGGAGAAAACATGCCAGTGTCAGAGAGACAGAACTCTGGACAAAGTCATGAATAATGGTGAGAAAAAGGTTCAAAGAGAAGGACATCTTTGAAATACTGCTCTAATAATGTTAGAAAGTTGATACAATTATTGTAGTAGCATGGAATGTCTGAAGGATATGAAGTCTGAAACTGCAATGTCGACTGTCAGTAATATCTGACTTCAACCCTAAGTGACTTGCAAAACACTTTTCCTTGAAAACCACACTCGTATGGGTAACCAACCAGATATATGAGTCAAGAATCTGGACATTCTGTGATAATCTGTACAGTCGACAGGCAGGGCTAGGAGTCTAAACATGGGAATGCACTTATTGCAGGCAGTCCTAACCCTGGAAGATGGTGCTATGTCTGCACCCACAGAACCCTGGCCCATAGCCATGGGAGTAACACACCCTTCCCTGATCACTCATCCTATGCAACATCCTGACACTAAAATGTTGCCATCCAAGCAAAATGAGGTGGGCCATGCATATATATGAGACACACACACACCTCCAGGCTGGTCAAACAGTCTGACACACACAAGACCCTCCAAGGGCAGTCAACCTTTGAGAAGACCCTTATACAAAGTACTGATAGCTATAGGCCAACATATCTGACCCAGGACACCTCTCCATATCTTATCCCCTAAAAATCTATCTGGAGTCCGCCTGTTACCCTGATCCTGCCTAACTTATATTACCCAACCATGGACTGGAAATCAGACCAGGCCAGAACAGAAATGCACAGAGATTCCACCATTGTAATATATGGTGCTGGACCATTTCTACAGCTCCAGCAGTCAATTGCTCATAGCCTCATCTCTCAACAGGCTGGATTGCACAGGAATGCATAGCATTTGACCCATAATATTGGTGTGTGCATCATCCATCCTGTATTCCTCTGATAAATCAATGTGATGATCTGAGGAGGTATGTGACAAGGTACTGAAACAATACATGACAGTGTCAAACATCATATATTTCAGTTGTCTGCTGAAATAAGCTCTGTAACCCTAGCAATCCATAAATTACTGAGGGAAATAGTCACAATCACCATATGGCCCATTGTCTCCCCATTTTGATAGGCTATCTCCAGATATCCTGCACCAACAGGTTGAAAGGTATGGCTGTAGCACAAAGCAAACTGGATCGGAGTACAACAATCCCTGGAATGGTGTTCCACATTTACTATAGAAGGTCACACTGGCCATGCTCATACACTTAGAGAAATATCAGTAGGATCTAGGAAGAAACAGGTCTTCCCCACCCAGTGCACTTCCTATTACCCTACTTTACCAGTCCTAAAGATGTCTGTCACCAAAGAAGTACCTTTCATCAGGTGTCAGCCCTATAAGCTCTGTAGCACATGCAATAACTGCATAGCACTATAGTACAAATAACTAGTTAGATAGGAGTTCTCATCTCTGTCCTGACAAATGTAAAAAGTGTGTATGTGTGTGTTTATAAGTTAAAGACTTGTGGGTCCATTAAAACCCAGTACACTTCCCCTTTCCCCTACTTTAGCAGTCCTGCAGATATCAGTCATCTTAAAAGTCCTTTTTGTCAGGTCGCAGCCCCATAAGCTCTGTGGTACTTGTGATAACTGCATAGCACTACAGTACAAATAACTAGTTAGGGTAGGGTTCTAATCTCCATCCTGACAAATGTAAAAGTGTGTCTGTGTGTTTATAAGTTAAAGATTTTGGGTCCATTCAAACCCAGTACACTTCCCCTTTCCCTGCTTTAGCAGTCCTGCAGATATCAGTCACCTTAGAAGTCCCTTTTATCAGATCTTAGTCCTATAAGCTCTGTGCCCAATGCAACAACTGTGTAACACTATAGTACAAATAACTAGTTAGGTAGGAGTTTTAATCTCAGTCCTAGCAAATGTAAAAGTGTTTGTGTGTGTTTCTAAGTTAAAAATTTTGGGTCCATTCAAACACAGTACACTTCCCCTTCCCCTGCTTTAGCAGCCCTGCAGATAACAGTCACCTTAGAAGTCCCTTTCGTCAGACCTCAGCCCTATAAGCTCTGAGGCATGTGCGAAAACTGTGTAACACTATAGTACAAATAACTAGTTAGGTAGGAGTTCTAATCCCAGTTATGCAAAATGTGTGTGTGTGTGTGTGTGTGTGTGTGTGTGTGTGTGTGTGTGTGTGTGTGTGTGTGTGTGTGTGTGTGTGTGTGTGTGTAAGTGTGTATATGTGTAGTTTAAAGTATTTTGTGGCCTCTTTCACCCAGTACATCACCCATTGCCATACTTTACAAGGGCTGGTGATGTTCCTCACCTTAGAAGTACCTTTGGACAACCTTCACTCTATAAGCTCTGTGGCTAATGTAATAAATGCGTAACACTGTAGCAGCAATAAATAGATAGGTAGGGGTTCTAAGCTCAGTCCGGACAAGTGTGTGAACAGTATCTTGTCGGTGGGGAGGCTTGGTGTGTTTGTATGAGAACTATATCCATTAGTGGACAGGTTTTGCTACATTTTGCTGTTTCCCACCCAGTACATGTCCCAGTGTCCACATTACAAGGCACACATTTGTCATCCACTGTAGAGGGACCTGTAGACACTCTGCAGCCCTATATGCATTGTGCAATGTGCAATAACTATGTAACAGTATGGAATAGATAAGATAGGCTGCCCATCTAATCCTTGGATATCACTCCCCACTCAGGAATTATACACAAACACCCTCAGGTAGGCAGCAACCCCTATATCAGAAGGTGGCCTGCAA
The DNA here is from genome assembly GCF_019279795.1 of Protopterus annectens. NCBI lineage: Eukaryota > Metazoa > Chordata > Ceratodontiformes > Protopteridae > Protopterus > Protopterus annectens. The sequence continues at coordinate 398,470,299 of NC_056741.1, read as the reverse complement.
ACCGGCTCACAGATAGAACCCACAGTGTGAAAGCAGTGGACTCCATGTCAGACTGCTGAACAGTCATGAGTGGAGTCCCACAGGTTGTGGACGTGGGTCCTCTCATGTTTGGGATCCACACCTCTGAGGACCAGCCCAATACAAAAGCACCCCAGCTGACAATGTTTGCAGGTGACTGCAAGGTGGATGCTATTATTATCCCCCCCCCATGTGAGGTTGACATCCTTCACAAAAGCCTCTCTGAGACCTATGACTGTTGTCAAAACCCTGGACATAAGCTCAGTGCCAGATGATGTGCCACCATCCTTTTTGGGTATGACATGGTTCCCATAAAGTAATACATTGATGGTAGTCCACTGAACACTGATACTGGTATAATGGAACTGGGAACACAGGTTGACAGTGAGCTCTATGTTCACCACCACAGTGTCACTGTCTTCCAAAAGTCCTTCCATGTGTCACTTCTCCTGACTCAGGGTGTTAAATCCATGAAGTAAAAGGACAGTGTTTCCCTGTATACTCCCCTCAATAGGCCAAGCAATGTGTACTATGGCCCATTTGCCATGTATTCCACTTGGCACCAGCAACAACAGGAGAGGCTGCAAATGTACCTCACAAAGAGGATCTTAGGTACTACATTTGGACAGATTCCAACAACTGCAACAAATCTCTATCTCATATTGGTTACTTAGATGCAATCTCTGCCTGACATACACAGCCATGTATGACCTAACTCTGTCAGGAATGCTACATCTGAGGAAACCAATCTGTCCACACAACTTGCCCTAGATACCTCAACCCCATCCTCACAATCAGCAGGCCATGCTGGAGGGACAGGTTCACAACCCAGAGACTGGTCACGCTATGGAATAGATGCCACATACATGTCAAGCCAAGCACATCACTGGCCCTCATCATGAGAAATCAGCAGGAGTGGATGGGGAATAGAATACCCACCCTGGGGATCACTCCAGTGACTATACTCAGTAGATAAACTGAGGAGTATAATCATGTGGCATGATGCCAGTGTATTCCCATGGGCTAGCCTTGTAAAGCCTCCATGGCCGTTTGCCATGTACACACCTATGACTTTTTGAACTTATAGATCTCAGTACTGTCAAATCTGTGTTTATGCATTAGTGTGTATTAAAGTGTTTGTGAGTGTGTAAACATGTGGGTGAAAGTAGTTGATGGCCCGCCTCACCTAGTGCAACTACCATTTCCATACCTTACAAGTGCTGTAGATGTTATTCACTATATAGGTACCTTGGGACACTATACACCCTATAAGCTCTGTGGTGTGTGCGGTAACTGCATAACACTATAATACCAATAATCACATAGCTAGGGGTTCTAATATGAGTTCTGGAAAATGTGTGTGTGTGTGTGTGTGTGTGTGTGTGTGTGTGTGTGTGTGTGTGTGTGTGTGTGTGTGTGTGTTATTGTGTGTAAGTGTGTATATGTGTAGCTTGCGGTATTTTGTGGCCTCTCTCACTGAGTACATCACTCATTGTCATAATTTGCAAGGCCTGGTGATGTCCCTCACCTTAGAAGAACCTTCAGACAAGTGTCACCCTATAACATCCATGGTGCGTGCAATAAATGCGTAACAATGTAGTAACAATAAATAGGTAGAGGTTCTAATCTCAGTCCTGACAAATGTGTGTGAGAGAAGAGTATCTTGTGTCTGTGTGTTTGTGTGTGAGAGACATCCATTGGATGGACATGGTCCATATTTTATGCCATGGTACACATAGTACACATTCCTAGGTTACTGTATGAGGTCTGCTGTTCACTTCAACTGTAGTGGTATCTGTAGACACTCTTCAGTCCTATAAGCCCTGTGCAACAGTATGGAAGAGTATGGTATGAATAACAAGATAGGTTTGGTCTTCTAACATCAGTACAGGCAAATGTGTGTGCATTGGTGTGTATAGCAGTGGTTATGAGCATGTAGACTTGTATCCAACACTATTATGAGTACTCTCACACCCAGTACTGCCACCATTGCCATATCCCACAAGGCCACATGACATTATTCACCTTACAGGTACCTTGTAACACTCATCACACAAGTAGTCCTGTGCCACCTGCACTAACCACATAATAGTGTGGTACCACACCTTGATGGGTAAGGGTTCAAAACACAACACTGGCAACTGTGATCCTGTGTGTGTGTGTGTGTGTGTGTGTGTGTGTGTGTGTGTGTGTGTGTGTGTGTGTGTGTGTGTGTGTGTGTGTGTGTGTGAACAGTATTCTCTGTGTGTTTGGTCGGCACAATATCCTCTGAGGATGAGGGCTTTAGCAATCTGAGGTGTATTCCACCCACCACACTTACCATTGACCACTATACTAAAACTGATGTCAACCACCATAGACTGAGATACAAACCCTCAGCCCTATAAGCTGTGAGTCACATGCAAGAACTGTTACACAGACCTGGGAAATGTGCTCAGATAGAGCTGAACCTTGACAAAGACATGGTCGATGTGTTACAACACTGCCATACCCCTCGTTGGTGATGTCTGCAAGGCCACATCCTGCTGACACACAGACACCTGGAACACAAACAGAATACAGCATGTGAGAACACATTTGCTTAGTATTACTAACACCAATAATGCATCATGGCTGAAAAGGTACACACACACTCTGATGTGTACCCATTACAAATGCCAGATGACAGCACATTACACAGCATTATATAGCTACACTCTACTAAAGTAAACCTGTGCTTCAGACCCATATAAGCATATCCCTGCATCAGTGGTATGGATGGCATGGATGTGGCACAGGTATCCTCATATGCACAGGATCTTGTGTGGGTTTGCCTAAGCTGGGCCATATGGTTGAAATCATGTGTGTGCGTTTGAGGGGATGTTCATTAAATGGTCTGTGCAGAGGTGGTGTGTGTGTGTGTGTGTGTGTGTGTGTGTGTGTGTGTGTGTGTGTGTGTGTGTGTGTGTGTGCGCGCGTGTGTTTGTGCATCTGTGGAGGTGATTTGTCTGATGGTGATGTGTGTGTGTTTGTGTGCACACAGTCACGCCATGTGGGTGACTTACACAGAGGTATTTTGGACAGCTGTGGGCCATATATGGCAGGCTGTATAGTTCACCCTCTCTGGCCAAGGACACGGGAACTGGGCCTGTTGAGGTTCTCACTGGCACCACCAGAGCTGAGTCCTGATGCAGTACTACTCCCTGATGGTGACCGCTGCCTGCTGGATCCATGTCCCTATTGGGACTGGCCAGGATTATGTGCCCATGGCCTGCTGCATTGTGTCGTGGACAGCACACCCCCTTCAGTAGTGCTGGTGTATTGCCAGTCATGGGAACATGATGATGCACGGCCACGTAGACCCATAGCTGATCATGGTGCTGCCCTACATCCATGTGGCTGCTGGCCAGCATCCGCCAAACACTCAAGCACAGATATTCCATGGTAGAGGAGTGCCAAGGTCTCCCCTCACTGTCTATCAATGACTCCAGTATGCTCACAGATGGCTGCAGTGAGTTCATATCACCGCGGATGCCAGGGACGTGCTCATCCCTGACCCTGCAAATATGTCTGGTATTACTTTCATTACATGCCTTTTCCCCCATGATGGTCCAAATCATGCGTCTGGTGACTGCTGCCATGACACTTGCAACAGGGGCATGACGGGGCTGCAATCCTCCTCTGAGCACCCCTGCCCATCTGCCAGTGTGGGACTTCACCAGCACTCAGGCTATAGTTAATGCCTGCACCCTCACTTCTCATAGTCACCACAGTAGCCTGTTCCATGCCACCACCCACCAACTGTCCATCATCTGTGGCCACTGGTGATGGGGTATATGTGAGCTTTGTGACTGTGTGCAGGGATCGGATTGCCAATAGTGGGATGCCAACCAATTGCACAGTATCAGCCCCTGACAACCCCACCTGTGCCTCAATATGAGTATCGTCATGGTCTTCGTCTGAAGAGACACTGACATCAGTATCAGAACAGGAGGGACAGCAGCCACAATGTCTACCTGTGAGGGGAAAAACAACTTATGTAAATTACTACTGGCACTATAATGTTTGCTGGTACACACACACACACACACACACACACACGCGCACACACACACACACACACACACACACACACACACACACACACACACACACACACACACACACACACACACACACACAATAACATACATACTGTGGATGGACTATCAGCATCATGCAGTGCAGCCCTTTCCAATTACTGTTATTACTAATATACACCTCTGTGATACATGAGTATTGTTAGTAGGTGATGGCCCTTCAGCAAGCACACACTGCACCCATGTAAATTTTTGCTTTTCACCTGTATAGCACTATGGCAACTCCTACAGAACATACCCCTCAACTTTACAGGGTTTTTCTGAATGTCTACATGTGTGGCTCATATGTTTGGCCTGTTCCTCATAACTCATGTGTTTGTCTGATACATTACTAGGTGTGGACTGGTGCCACTAAGTAATGTTCTAGTTTGAGGTGCAGAATGCATAACCTGCAGTACATGCATGTTAGACAAAGCCAGTTACTCAAACAACTTCCCAAGCTTACAGTGGATATAGTAAGTGTACACACACCTGTTAACATGCCAGGATTTCATGATATATCACATGAGACCTCAGAAATCAGGTCATAACATTCCTATCATTTCATATGACAAATAACCTGTGCAATCCAACTGAAGAACATACACATCAGTTACAGGTAATGTTTGGCAACTGAATTACGTACAGTAGGCTGGTTGCATGAGTGTGCACACCCTTTAAGTAATACTTTGTTAAAGCACATTTTGATTTAATAACAGCATACAGTCCTCTTGGAAAGGTGTCTATCAGCATGACACATCTTGACTTGCCAGTGTTTGCACACTCTCCCTTGCAAAACACCTTCAACTATGTCAGATAGCAAGGGCATCCCATGTGAACTGCCCTCTTCAGGTCGCCCTGCATATATCCTATTGGATGTAGGTGTGGGCTCTGACTTGGCCAGTGCAGAACATTGTATGTGTTCTAGTGAAGCCATCCTTTTGTTGATTTGGATGTATGGTTTGGGCCATTTTTCTGTGGAAAGGTAGAATTCCTCACCATCCACAGCTATGTGGCAGACACGAGAACGTTTTGGAGCTACAAGGGACCAGTGTTTGCAACTGTTCCTAATTTCCTCTAACTTGGCTACAGCCCCAGTTCTAGCTGTGAACAGCAACCCCAAAGCAGGACACTGCCATCACCATGATTCACTATGGGGTGGTGTTGTGGTGATGTGCAGTGGTGATATTGCGCCAAACACACCTGTCAGAATTATGGCCAGCGAGTTTAACCATGGTCCCATATTACCATAACACATTTTCCCACTTGCTTTTTGGAAACTTGATGTATTGTTTTCAGACCTTCACCAGGCCTGGATATTGTTTGTTGTGAGGAACTTCTGCCATCTTCCAACCCTACCCTATAGGCAGGACATATGCACACCATGGAAGATTGTTGTGACATGTAATACACACCAAGTACTTGCCGGAGATTCCTGCTACTCCTTCACTGTTGCTGTAGGGCTCCTGGCAGCCTCCCTGTTCAGTTTTGGTCTTGTATTCTCATAGACTTTGGTGGGATGTCCACTCCTTCACAATGTCACTGTAGCCCCACATTTTCACCATCTTTTGATGACTGTCTGCACTGTGTTCCATGGTATGTGCAATGCTGTGAAAATGTTTTAGTACCCTTCTCCAGGCTGATACATCTCAAACATGTGGTCCCTCAGCAGCTTCATCAGCTCTATGTGAACCACGGCTGTTGCTGTAGCAGGCAACTGGGTATATGTTAGGATAATCCTGGTAGGACAGCTGACCATTATTTGCTGTTAATCAGAGTCTCTGTAATTGATGGCTGTTGTGTAGCCAATAAGATGTACTGCTGTAGTTATATCGAAAGCTGCCTTAACACAGTACTAGCTTCAACCTGTGCACACGTATGCATCTAGGTTGTTGTACTATTGTTGTGTCATTATTGTTACCCTAACATATTTGTTTGCTTTACAATTGAATTGTACAGGTTATAGGTCACATGAAAGGTTGGCAGTATTTTGAACTTGTCTATTGTGTTCTAATTTTTATATATCACACATACCTGGCATTCTAACAGGTGTGTACACCATTTATATGCACTGTATACCACTAATTTCTACAATATGACCCTAGTTTTGGGCTTTTGTCCCCCCATTTTGTTGGTCTTTGTCCAGATGTCCTGCAATGACAGGTTGTGGAGTATGCTACAGATATGTGACATCTCCTGCAAATAGGCCCCTGTCATGACCGCCATGATGCAATGCAGTGAACACCACCACAGGTGAATATGCAGTTATTGCCAGATGGCTGAGTGTAACAGTTGGGTGCATGGTCACATGCATTAACTTTAGCATGCATGGGGTACTGGTGAGCCACAACAGGAAAACCCCATACTTACTGGGTTCAGGCTGCTGTCCTGTGTGCAGACCAGAGGGACTTATGTAGTTGAGAGGGAGAGGTATTGTCAGCAGATTCACATGAGGCATTGGTACAAGATGAACATTACGTTTCTGCACAGGTACAGTACACTATAATATTACACAATTTGCTGTCCTTCACTATAGATGTGCACTTGCATGCATTACTACACCCAACTCACTAATCCATTTTGCATTGACATATGAATCTAGAGACTCTGTAGAAGACAGTTTAAATGTTACCTCATTAAATTGATGTGTACTTTGGCCTTACCTGGATGCTCCTCACCTGTTGCCTGGGTGCCACCTACCTCCACGGCTGCTGTTTCCCATGTTTGAGTTTGTGTGGGGGCTACCCCAAGGTTGGCAAGGAGCTCCTTTGTCACCATAAGTGGGGCCTGTGTGGCTGCCCCCCACCAGTAGCAGTACAGTTCCTCACTACAGCAGCAGCTCTTTGCCAGGCACAACATAGCAGGTCAGTTGCTCTATGCCTGACCTGATTGTATGTGCATCCATGGTGGCCCAAGATGTTCACTCTGTGGATGATCTCATCCCACAGGGCATCCAATCCTGCAGATTTTGCCGGCTATGGCCAGAAAGGATGGCATAGTTTAAGATTACAGCTTCTGTGATGGCTGTTGACTCTGCATCAGTGTAAGGCGGTTGCCGCTGCATGGCATCTGGAAGACCTACACAGGGAAACACATCACAGGACCTCAGACATTGCCCAGAGTTCTTTATAGAGCCAGCACATGAATATGGACTATCATTAGCCACCACTTACAAGCACATCATACCCCTGTACCTGGCAGTACTGTATGAACATGCATTGCACTCCTAGTCCTGATGTGTCATGTTCCCCCCAATGTGGGCCAGTAGATTGCATAAGCCACCATTCATCATTCACGTTTGTGTAGAGGGATGACAGTGGCCATGTTCCTTGCAGATGGGATGTCAATGGTGCTCAGGCTTTGCTTGCATACAGTGTGTAATGGAGCTGGAAGCATATGCCTGGGTTCATGTAGGATGCAGACAGGAATGTTATCAGGCCCCATGGGGACTTGCTTTTGTTAACTTTGATTAGGCAGTTTGCACCTGATCCATGATGATGAGGGGAGGGGTGCATGTGCTGTGCATATCCTCCTATACTGATGGTGATCCAGGGGAGTGATGTTTGTCCTAAGCGTGTCTGCAGCAGGTTGGCAGTAGCTATGGTGTGTGTGTATGTGCTGTGATTGACCAGCATTACAGGGTGGGTTGGGTTGGTGCCTCTGAGACTGCAGACATATGTGAAGATGGCTTTGTGATTTCCCTTAGTGGATGTGTCCAAATTGTACTCATAGGTAGCCTTACAGTAATTCACCTGTGAACTAATATGCTCATTCAGACAAAGGTTGACATGCTGCCCATTTGGTGCCTTCTCCTGCTTTGACCTGTACAATCAATACAGCATCACATTATGTGCTTTGTGCATTGCTGCTGTCCAGTAAAGGGGTTTACTCTACTTTGGTGGAGACAGGTTTTACTAGTAATGCATTGCTGAGGCCGTTCAGCTATGTGGGTGGTCATATATCTGTTTGTAGTAGGCATGGACACAGGGTCAGAACACAGTTGGCCTCCTCTACAATTTCAACATGATACTCATGCTTATTATACTACCCATGTCTGTGTCAGGGCAATGACACAGCCAGTAGCTGTAGAACTGTAACTCTGTTGGATGCACAGAAACTAAGATTACATACATGTACAACATGCACAGCTTATTCACCTGACGTTTTGCATCCCATGTCAGTTGTTATGAGGCAGCCAGGTACACCTTACCCATACATACATATGCAGAGGTAATGCCTGCTATACATTTCTGCTCTATATCAGTATGGAACACTGTAATTACAGTCTTGCTGCTCAGTCAGTCATGTCAACCTATTAGGGCAGGACATCTGGAGGACACTGCACATACATGGTGGGCTATGGGCCACAATTAGCGACACTTTCTTCATATTGCTGTAACAAACATCTGTCATTTGATAGTGCAGTCGCCTTTGCATTCACAGACACACCCCAGAGGATGTTTGACGCTCATATGGCAGGCAGAGAGGTGAAAGGCTAGGTGTGTGGTAGTGAGGGTAGGTACTGTTAATGTTGTGAGTACTGAAGTACTTATGCAACATTGCCCACACTGCAATATTACTGAATGACTTGAAAGCATATCTAACAACCCCAGTGCAGCAGTATTTTTGTTTTCTTGATTTAATAATGTAAAGTAGTTAACTAAATCTTCTAATGAGTATAGTCTGAATAGTTGTCATAAAAGTTAATATGCAATCTTTAGTAAGTATGAAATTCAAATTTGATTTTTTTATTAAATTTCTTTTCAAAATGATATAATATGGCAGCATATAATTTGCTTTCTGGAATAAAAAAAAATAGGGGCAGAACATACATATCTTCAACTTAAGGTTATCAACTGCATGTTCACAATATATTAAGTTTAAGATAATCTCCTGCAAGTTCACATCTGCCCATAGAAAGCAGACACTTCTGAGGAGAGGGCATATGTAGGGCTGTTACAGCCTCCCCTACCCACTTCATAAACAGCCATTAATATACTGTTTTTAAACACATAGAACTCCCAGTCCCCCTCCCCCTTCATAAACAACCATTAATACACTGTTTTTAAACACAAAGAACTCCCACTCCCCCTCCCCCTTCATAAACATCAATTAATACACTGTTTATAAACACATAGAACTCCCAAGAAATAACCAGTCCTTCCCAACCCTCACCATGACCACACTGCAGTCTCAGCTCACACATACAGGCAGCAACTGAATGAATAAATATGAATTAATTACATATTCTGGGCTGTTGGCCAGGCAGATGAATGTAAGGTTATAGCAGTTGTCAGCTGGCACCTTTGAATAGCTCTACATCTCTATGCAGGAATCATTTTATTCAATTCTACTCATAATGGGATAAAGAAACTTATCTAAAATTAACCATTTATCTATTCATTTTCTGTAAATGAATGGGATGTTAATATTGTTTCTGTTATGTTTTAAGCAATGCTGTGATGTTGTCTATCTCATCCTTATTCTCACAGTTGGGGTCGGATCCAATCCCTCAGATCCATCTCGGCCTGTTTGCTAGCTGGAGGACTTTAACAAGCTCATGGGCAAGTACCCTTCCCATGATGCAGTTTGATAAAACCCCAGATTCCATTTACCATGCTGCGTGCAGGATGTCGATCAGCTCTGAGGTAAGTGAATTTATCTTTTTACCTTTTAAAACTAAAATTTTCCTTAGCTAATCACTCGCCTTGATATTATTTCTGCTGAGCGTACATTTTATTTTACTCGCTCCTACCTTGCTATATCTTTTATCCTTAGAGGTCCATTTAAGTTAGAGGGCCTCCGGCCCATTTCAGTTAGACCCCACATACCATAGAGCCCACTCCTCAGAGGCCAAATAAGTATATCACCACCCCAAAGGACAAGACCTTTTGGAATAAGGGTGTAGCAGTGGATGCCATGGTAATGGTGGTAGCCACTAAGAAAGAACTTTCCAAGACTAGTTCATCTATCCACCCTCCTAATAAGGATTCTGGGATGATGTATAGATATGGAAAACGTGTGTGTTCTTCAGCAACTTTTTATGTGCGATCGCTGAATTACCTTAGCCACTTTACTAGATTGCAGAGAGATCTAATCAAGGAAATCTCAGATTCTCTCCAAGGAGCAGTTGCTGATGTGGTCGGTGAGAAGGTCAATGCACAGCTAGCCAACATCAATGCAGTAGCAAACTCCTCCATGAGGCTTATCTCATATGCTGCAGGGAGAGTGAGTAAGGCTGTAAGTACAGGCATCTCTATCAGGAGGCAGGCCTGGATGCACCTCTGCGACTTTATGGAACCATTCAGATCTTCCTTTGTTAATGCCCCATTTGATGGCTCATCCCAGTTTGGGCCTAAAGTAAAAGAGACACTCACCAGGTGTGAACAGGAGGGTAAGACATTGTCTGGCATTGGAGTGCATTTTTCTGCTGTTACCAGACTCTTCTCCAAGGGTCAGAGAGTTAGCGGAAAGATGTGGTTCAGGAAACCCCAAAGATCTTACCAACATGCACAGGGTGAAGGTTCTCCCTGAGGCAAGGGGGGAACAATAGCGGGAGATGCCACCCTCAGGGCAGAGGAGGACCACAGAACCAGGGCTCCAGAGATACCTTCTTTGGTAGACCTTTTCAGCAGTCCTGAAGGAGTACCCGATTGTCCACCTTTGGAGGCAGTCGGGCGGGCATCTGTCTTTACACCTGGCAACCTGGCAAAACATAACCACAGACAAATGGGTGCTGGACATCTTTTCCAGAGGTTATATAATTCCCTTCTCCCTCCCCGTACCTGTCAAAAAATCAGTTCTGGATATTCCACACAGTCAACAGGAACAAGGAATATTAGAGGTACAAAAGTTGCTAAGCAAAAGAGTCATCCAAGAAGTCCCTGTAGACCAGAGAGGATCCGGAACTTACTCAAGATTATTCTTAGTTCCAAAGAAAACAGGGGACTGGAGACCCATTTTACATCTCAGCAATTTAAACAAATCTGTAAAAAAGACAAAGCTCCAGATGGTAACACTGCAGTCGATACTTCCACTTCTGGGAAAAGACAGTTGGATGTGCTATATAGACCTTCAAGATGTGTACTACCATATATTAATGGAAAGACGGTCAAGAAGGTACTTGCACTTTTGGCTAGGAGCCAGTCATTACCAGTTCTGTGTCCTGCCCTTTGGTCTTACCACAGCCCCCAGGGTGTTCACCAAATGTGTTGCAGTGATAGCGGCTCACCTGAGATGCAAAGGATTCTGAGTGTTTCCCTGTCTATATGACTGGTTCTTCACTGCCCCAGCCATTCATCTATTCAAACTTGCAGCTTCCTAGGAGCATCATGATAAACTTCAAAATATCTGCTCTAGAGCCATCACAAAGCTTAAGCTTAATTGAAGCAGAATTAGACACCAATTCCTTGATCGCAAAACTTCCTAATAAGAATAAAGGAAGAGATGGACAACACACATGGAACATTATGGTGAGTACATAACTTTGTTTTATTTAACTACACCTTGTGTTCTAGAATCAAATGTCTTAATGTGATTTGAAGACCTATGCTTATTAAACATACTGCCTCCCATACGGAGTACTGAGAATTTCTGCATGCAGTTTAAAAGGACTAGACTGACTACTCATAGAATTAATACAATTGCCTTTAATGAATTTTGTTGTTTCTTCCTATGTTTTACTCATAGGTTCATAGGTTCAAAGGTAAGTACTAGGCTATCTGCCCAAGGGCATCTGTAAGCCTAGCCAGAATGTGTTGGCTTTCGCCACCCCCTTAGATTAGTTCCCTGTGCCTCTGTCCAGCAGAGCCATTAGTTCCCTGTGCCTCTGTCCAGCAGAGCCACTGCAGTGATCCCCGGGGTAAATTTTCTGTTTCCCATCCACTCATCAAGGTTTCTCTTGAAGAGTGTTAGTGAGGGGCTCTGCCTAATGTAGATTGGAATCCTGTTCCAAAGCATGGGAGTCTCTGGGACAGGAATCTATCCCTCCAGCAAGTCCTATTTATCATTGTGGTGAGGTTTAGATCCCTAGAGCGTGTGGTTTTCGGGGATTTGTTTTTTTTTTAGGTGGAGAATGTCCATCAATTCTGGGTTGGACATGGCCTTGTCTGTCAGGCAGAGATCACCTCTGAGTAAGCGGTATGCAACCAAGTACAGCTGGAATTTCTTCAGTTGGGCTGCATAGGGCATCTGTTTGAGGCCAGTAATCCTCTTGGTGAGGTACTTTTGTGGTCTTTCCAGCTGTTGCAAGTGTCTTGTAAGGTGCATCCCAAATGGGGCATTGTACTCTATGATGGGTCTGATGAGTGATGAGTAGAGGGGCACAATAACCTCTTTTGTTCTAGATGCAAACCATTTTGTGATTAGGTGGGCCACATAGAAGGATTTTCTAACCACCTTGGCAATATGATTATCAAAAGAGAGATTACTATCCACTTGGGTCACCAAATCCCTTATTACATTTTCTGTATTTAGGGGACTACCACGTATGTGGTAGTTCATGGGTACTTTGTTTTTTTCCAAAGGGGATGACTATGCACTTTTTGGCATTTAGCTTGAGGCCATGATTTTGATACCAGGTATCCGTTTCAGTGAGACCCTTCTGGAAGATGTCAGTATCAGCTGGAGACTCAATTATGGCCCCCAGTTTGCAGTTGTCTGTGAACGTGGTCAGCCATAGTCCTCCTGTGCTTGCCTGTACCTCTGAGAAGTATATACTGAACAGGAGGGGTCTCAGGACTGAGCCCTGGGGGATGCCACTTGGAACCAGTTTAGAGTCGGACCTAGAGCCTGTAGCTCTCACCGTGTGGGTTCTATCAATGAGCCAATTTGCAACCCATCTCATGACATAGGGATTTATGTTCAGGCTGGTGAGCTCGTCTATAATATCAGAATGGGGAATGGTGTTGAAAGCCTTTGTGAGGTATAGGTAGACTGTGTGGACCTACTTTCCCTCGTCTAAAGCCTTGGTAACTGTCTCAAAGAAGTCCACCAGGTTTAGGAGGCATAATCTGCCCTTAACAAAGCCAAACTGGGTAGGGTCCAATGTTTGGAGGTTCCCAATGTCTCTGTTAATGAGTTCCATGATATGTGCTCCATAGCCTTGCAGACCAGGCTAGTCAGGCTTATAGGGCGATAGTTCCTGGGGTTCACCGTGGCTCCACCTTTGTGGAGCGGGATAACTGTTGCTGTGCACCACTCTATGGGTACATAGCCTGTAGATAGGCTGCGTTTGAATAGTGTGTTTAAGTGAGGGGTAAGTTCATTTTGGAGTTCGTGTAAGACACAGCCTGGGACACCATCCAGGCCCATTGAAGCTGTGTTTTTGGCTTTGGATAGGGCTGTTTTAACCTGTGTGTCAGTGATTGCTGGGGGTCTACATTCTTCTGGTATGGTTATGGGCTCTTTAGTGGGTGACAGGGGGTGAAGTTTGCACTAAACCTGTCTGCCAGAATGTTGGCAATATCAGTTGGTTCAGTGTATTTTGTGCCATTCTGCACTAACTCAGAGCAGATCTGAGAGTTTCCACTTAGGTTCTTGACATAGCTAAAGAATGCTTTGTGGTTATCTTTGGAGTCCTTGGCAATTTTTCTTTCGAAGCTAGCCTTGGATGATTTTATGAGGGATCATAGTTTCTTGCTGATACTGATCAGGGATGTCTTTCCTTCTTGGGATTTTACTCTTTTCTGTACTAGTTTCCTCCTTCTATTGTATAGTTTGTTTATGGCAGGGGTCCACCAGACTGGTTTCCTTTTCTTGGAGGAGTGAGTCTTGGTTTTGTTTGGGATAGCATGATCCATGCATTCTTGCAGGTGCTCATAGAGTGCCTTTGTATGGACTTCAGCAGCTTGGACAGCATTGTCCTTTAGCATGGGGGCTGGGAACCTTTCCACCTTGGTCTTAATTAATGTGAAGTTTGCTTTTGAAAATTTTTCACGGTGGTTTCCTTGATTGGGGGTGGGGGCGGAATGTGGATATCCAGAGTGATAAGTTTATGGTCTGATCTAACCAGTGAGGGGTTGAGCTCCGGTATAGAGCACTGGTCGCCCATGTTGGTGATGACCAGGTCCAATATGTTGTCACCTCTGGTGGGGGTGTTGACCAGTTGATCCAGGGTGTTTGAGTTTATAAATTCTAGGAAGCGTTGGGCAAGGGAGTTAGTACTTGAGTAGTTCTCCCAGTTAATGTTTGGATAATTGAAATCACCCAATATTAGGGTGTTTGGTAGGACCTTCATATTTTCCAGTGTCTCCAGAAATGTGGAATGGGAGTCCTGGGTCATGGTGGGTGATCTGTAGCAAGCTACAATTTGAATTGCAGTTTTGCCCATTGTTAGTTGCACATGGATGATCTCTGAGGCATTGTGCTGTGCCACTAACCTGGAGGTGTGGGTATCCATGATGAATATGGATACACCCCTGCCTTTTGTGTTTCGGTCCGGGTTCTGTGGCCGAAAAGTATGGTATGAGTTATATCCTGGTAGTGCTGGGGTGCTCTCTGGAGCCTTAAACCAGGTTTCTCTTACTGCACAGATATCGATGTTCTCCATACTGAGGAGTGCCTCGAGTGCATGCATTTTGAGGGTTAGACTTCTGGCGTTGAGTAGCATTACCCTTAGTTTTTGGTTACTTGTGCTATTTACGGTGGTGGGTTTGTCTTTTGAGCCTTGCCAAAAAAAAACACTATGGGGGCAGCAAAATCCTTGGCCAGTATTCAAAAGCCTAACGGTGACAGGTGCAAGACATCTTTTGCGAAGCAACGTGACTTGTCGAGCATGTCATCCCAGGTGGACAGATACTGGATCCCCTTTGAATGACACCAGAAACTTAGCCGATTGTTGAAATTAATCATTTTTCTTTATACTGTGGCATCGTTCTTGGTGAGGTCAGGATGCTACTCAAGGTCAGGGTCATACCGGCTTGGGCTACATGATCAGAGAGCTCTTCCATGTCTTTTTTCATGTAGTCCAGGGAGGTACATCTCAGGTCATTCACATCAACATGGGCAATGACAGAGTCATATTTGTACTTGTTCTGGATCGACCTGAGTGCTTGTGTTATGTGGCGGATCCTGACACCCGACAGGCAGCTAACTGTAACCTTCTCCTAGTACAGGCTAGTTAGTAGGACATCAGTGTGCGTGACTAAATTGTCACCTATTACTAGTGTGTTGGGTATGTTATTTTGCCTTAAGGGCTGTGATTGCATGGCACACTGATTATGTAAAGTATGTGTTTCATAGTTTGTGATGGGGTGTGCATGTTGCTTGGATGTCTGCTTTGGAGGTCTCTGTTTCTTTTGCAGATTTTTATTTAGAGCCTCCGAGTATGTTTTCATGTATTTATGTGTGTTATTTGCCTGTGTTGGTTTAGTAGGTCTATGTGAGACTGGTGGTGTGTTGCAAGTATTTTCCTTCTCCTCTTGACTGTCTGTTCCAGTCTTGGGTTGAGAGAGCTTCGCCTCCAGTTTGGCTGTATAATTGCAACTCTTGCATATATTAGTGTTTGGGAGGAGAGGGTTGTCTATGTACATGAGGCAGTTGTAACATTGCCTCAAAATGCCCAGATTCACCAGTTGGACTGGAGAGTACACCTGAAACTGCCCTTTGGACATGCCTGAATAGTTAAAGTGAGCTGTTTTGCTGATTGACTGGTAGGAACGAATAGAGAGCCTTGTCCTTCTGGACAGTATGGGGGGGGTCTAGTGCTAGGGTTAATTAGTGCTTGCTATGAGTTTTGAGCAAGTGCTGGGCTGTGAAATGAATGGTTTGAGTGCTTAAGTTGAAAGTTTGTCTAGATCCAAGGGAAAAATTGAAGAGTAGACTTCATGGAGCCGGGAATAATTTAACCCTAGCTAACTGGCACTGCCCGGCATGCAAAACCATGCAAATGCGTTTTTTATAGCAGGGAAATGAAAGAGATAGAAATTAGCTCAAAATGGCCAATAAACTACTAACTTCTGGGCTGAAACCATTCCTTCAGGGACAGATAGGCTGCTCAAAGCTCCTCTTTCTCACAGGTGAACAGAGAAACTTCCTTCTATCCAAGTAAGGTATGGGCAACACAGAAACTTGTAACACAGCCCTGAATTCAGCAATAACCTGAAAATTGGGCTATACTAGTTCAGAAAAGTGGGAAACGAGTATATTTTTTGTGTATTTTTTTTTTTTTTTTTGGAAAATAAAGCAGATACAATAAAAAAAAATACTTTAAATGTACAGAAATGGCTATTGCACTTTAGTGTGTAGCCTACAACAGATAATATGACTATTTAAACACACAAATGACTTACTTCAAGTGCAGGCAGCAAATAAGTACTATATGTAGCAGAAACAAGCTTTTTAAAATCACAGCAATGCTAAAAAAATGGCGTTTTAGGCGGAATTAGTTAAAGATAGCAAGAAAATGCAAAAAAATTATACTTAATCACTCCAAATTCTCTCTTTTGTCTCTCTGCTGTTGTAGAACTCTGCAGGACACCTGGCAGGCACTTACTGAGCTGAATAAAAGTGCAAAAAACTGCGCAAATGCGGTTTTTACAGCAGGGAAATGAAAGAGATAGAAATTAGCCCAAAATGGCCAGTAAACTACTAACGTCTGGGCAACAGCAAACAAGATGCACTAATTTCAGAAAGAAACAGTTCAAATAAGCATGCACAATAAACCTTTAACCAGAATTTCCCAGCTCAGAAGGGTAGGATCTAGCCTCTCCTCCTACAAGAGTGCAGATCACAAACCTTCTTAATGTAAAATAACTGGCCTGAAGCCCAAGTGCTTAAACCAGAACTAATACACTTTTAGAATAAGAGACACTGAGCCTTCAATCAGCAATTCCCAACTTAGAAGGATGTAAGCTACCTGTCCTGCCACAACAGTGCAGACCACAAACCTTCTTAATGTAAAACAACTGGTCTGAAGCCCAAGTGCTTTAAACAAAAGACTTAAAATAACAGTTACAATTTAATAAGGCTACTACCAAGCAGTAATAAATGCAGCAGAAAAAAACACAATTGAGTAATTTTAAGACAAAAGCAAAATAAGGTAATAAAGTAGGAAGAAACACAAATACAGTAAAAGCAGATAACGTGCACTTTTTTTTAACATATAACAAGAGAAAACAAGCAAACTGATTTAAACAAACTACAAATTTAACCAGTAAAAAAAACACAGAACTGAGCCCAGTTTCATCAGTCTTCAATCACACAAGTTCAGGGCATAAATGGGTATGCCTACTCAGATGTTCTCTCTGTATTAGGGAGGATGAGCTAATGAGACTAGGTAGACTAACTGCAGACACAGAGAGAGCTCACAATTTTCAGTGAACAAATAAATAAGCAGATAAATGCAGTACTATTTTTAACACAATATTCAATGAAACAATAAAACAGAAAAAATGAAATGCAGTACTATCTTATAACACTGCAAGTTTGTACTTAGCTTGTAATAAAGTTGATGCAGCTCAAGTATGCAACTATTCAGCAGAAATAATTTCAGAGATAAGGGGACTAAGAAGTTAAGGCACAGAGCAACCATCTAGGCTAAGACTTCTACACCGTATATCAATGAAGTGAGAAGAATATACACACTAACTGCAAACACAGAGAGAGCTCACAATTTTCAGTGAACTACTAAATAAGCAGATAAATGCAGTACTATTTTAAGACAATATTCAATGAAACAATAAAACAGAAAAAATGAAATGCAGTACTATCTTATAACACTGCAAGTTTGTACTTATCTCAGCTTGTAATAAAGTTGATGCAGCTCAAGTATGCAACTATACAGCAGAAATAATTTCAGAGATAAGGGAGTAAGACTTTAAGGCCCAGAGAAACCATCTAGGCTAAGATTTCTTCACCGAATATCAATGAAGGGAGAAGAATAAACCCACTAACTGCAGACACAGAAAGAGCTCACAATTTTCAGTGAACAAATAAATAAGCAGATAAATGCAGTACTATTTTAACACAAAATTCAATGAAACAATAAAACAGAAAAAATGAAATGCAGTACTATCTTATAACACTGAAACTTTGTATGTATCTCAGCTTGTAATAAAGTTGATGCAGCTCAAGTATGCAACTATACAGCAGAAATAATTTCAGAGATAAGGGACTAAGACTTTAAGGCCCAGAGAAACCATCTAGGCTAAGACTTCTACACCGAATATCAATGAATTAGGAAGAATAAACCCACTAACTGCAGACACAGAAAGAGCTCACAATTTTCAGTGAACAAATAAATAAGCAGATAAATGCAGTACTATTTTTAACACAAAATTCAATGAAACAATAAAACAGAAAAAATGAAATGCAGTACTATCTTATAACACTGCAAGTTTGTACTTAGCTTGTAATAAAGTTGATGCAGCTGAAGTATGCAACTATTCAGCAGAAATAATTTCAAAGATAAGGGACTAAGACTTTAAGGCACAGAGAAACTATCTAGGCTAAGACTTCTACACCGAATATCAATGAAGTGAGAAGAATAAACTCACTAACTGCAGACACAGAGAGAGCTCACAATTTTCAGTAAACAAATAAATAAGCAGATAAATGCAGTACTATTTTTAACACAATATTCAATGAAACAATAAAACAGAAAAAATGAAATGCAGTACTATCTTACAACACTGCAAGTTTGTACTTAGCTTGTAATAAAGTTGATGCAGCTCAAGTATGCAACTATTCAGCAGAAATAATTTCAGAGATAAGGGACTAAGACTTTAAGGCACAGAAAAACCTTCTAGGCTAAGACTTCTACACCGAATATCAATGAAGTGAGAAGAATAAACCCACTAACTGCAGACACAGAGAGCTCACAATTTTCAGTGAACAAATAAATAAGCAGATAAATGCAGTACTGATTTTAACACAATATTCAATGAAACAATAAAACAGAAAAAATGAAATGCAGTACTATCTTATAACACTGCAAGTTTGTACTTATCTCAGCTTGTAATAAAGTTGATGCAGTTCAAGTATGCAACTATTCAGCAGAAATAATTTCAGAGATAAGGGACTAAGACTTTAAGGCACTGAAAAACCCTCTAGGCTAAGAAAATAAATAAGAAGATAAATGCAGTACTGATTTTAACACAATATTCAATGAAACAATAAAACAGAAAAAATGAAATGCAGTACTATCTTATAACACTGCAAGTTTGTACTTATCTCAGCTTGTAATAAAGTTGATGCAGCTCAAGTATGCACCTATTCAGCAGAAATAATTTTAGAGATAAGGGACTAAGACTTTAAGGCACAGAGAAACCCTCTAGGCTAAAACTTCTACTCGAATATCAATTAAGTGAGAAGAATAAACCCACTAACTGCAGACACAGAGAGAGCTCACAATTTTAAGTGAACAAATAAATAAGCAGATAAATGCAGTACTACTTTTAACACAATATTCAATGAAACAATAAAACAGAAAAATGAAATGCAGTATTATCTTATAACACTACAAGTTTGTACTTATCTCAGCTTGTAATAAAGTTGATGCAGCTCAAGTTTACAACAATTCAGCAGAAATAATTTCAGAGATGAGGGACTAAGACTTTAAGGCACAGAGAAACCATCTAGGCTAAGACTTCTACACTGATTAACAATGAAGCAAGAAGAATAAACACACTAACTGTAGACATAGAAAGAGCTCACAATTTTCAGTGAACAAATAAATAAGCATTTAAATGCAATACTATTTTCACCACAGTATTCAATGAAACAATAAAACAGAAAAAATGAAATGCAGTACTATCTTATAACACTGCAAGTTTGTACATAGCTTGTAATAAAGTTGATGCAGCTCAAGTATGCAACTATTCAGCAGAAATAATTTCAGAGATGAGGGACTAAGACATTAAGGCACAGAGCAAGCATGTAGGCTAAGATTTGTACACCGAATGTCAATAAAGTGAGAAAAAGAAACCCACTAACTGCAGACACAGAGAGAGCTCACAATTTTCAGTGATCAAATAAAGAGGCAGATAAATGCAGTACTATTTTTAACACAAAATTCAATGAAACAATAAAACAGAAAAAATGAAATGCAGTAATATCTTATAACACTGCAAGTTTGTACTTAGCTTGAAATAAAGTTGATGCAGCTCAAGTATGGAACTATTCAGCAGAAATAATTTCAGAGATACGGGACTTTGACTTTAAGCACAGAGAAACCATCTAGGCTAAGACTTCTATGCCGAATAACAATGAAGCGAGAAGAATAAACCCACTAACTGCAGACACAGAAAGAGCTCACAATTTTGAGTGAATAAATAAAGAAGCAGATAATTGCAATACTAGCTTCACCACAATATTCAATGAAACTATAAAACAGAAAAAATGAAATGCAGTACTATCTTATAACACTGCAAGATTGTACTTATCTCAGCTTGTAATAAAGTTGATGCAGCAGAACTATGCAACTATACAGTAGAAATAATTTCAGAGATGAGGGACTAAGACTTTAAGGCAGAGAAATAATCTAGGCTAAGACTTCTACACTGTATATCAATGAAGTGAGAAGGATAAACCCACTAACTGCAGTCACATAAAGAGCTCACAATTTTCAATGAACAAATAAATAAGCAGATAAATGCAGTACTAATTTTAACACAATTTTCAATGAAAGAATAAAACAGAAAAAATGAAATGCAGTACTATCTTATAACACTGCAAGTTTGTACGTATCTCAGCTTGTAATAAAGTTGGTGCAGCTCATATTTGCAACTATTCAGCAGAAATAATTTCAGAGATAAGGGACTAAGACTTTAAGGCACAGAAAAACCCTCTAGGCTAAGACTTCTACACCGAATATCAAAGAAGTGAGAAGAATAAACCTACTAACTGTAAACACAGAGAGAGCTCACAATTTTCAGTGAACAAATAAATAAGCAGATAAATGCAACACTGATTTTAACACAATATTCAATGAAACAATTAAACAGAAAAAATGAAATGCAGTACTATCTTATAACACTGCAAGTTTGTACTTATCTCAGCTTGTAAAAAAGTTGATGTAGCTGAAGTATGCAACTATTCAGCAGAAATAATTTCAAAGATAAGGGACTAAGACTTTAAGGCACAGAGAAACCCTCTAGGCTAAGACTTCTACACCGAATATCAATGAAGTGAGAAGAATAAACCCACTAACTGCAGACACAGAGAGAGCTCACAATTTTCAGTGAACAAATAAATAAGCAGATAAATGCAGCACTGATTTTAACACAATATTCAATGAAACAATAAGACAGAAAAAATGAAATGCAGTACTATCCTATAACACTGGAAGTTTGTACCTATCTCAGCTTGTAATAAAGTTGATGCATCTCAAGTTTGCAAGTATTCAGCAGAAATAATTTCAGAGATAAGGGACTAAGGCTTTAAGGCACAGAGAAACCATCTAGGCTAAGACTTCTACACTGAATAACAATGAATTGAAAAGAATAAGCCCACTAACTGCAGACACAGAAAGAGCTCACAATTTTCAGTGAACAAATAAATAAGCAGATAAATGCAGCACTGATTTTAACACAATATTCAATGAAACAATAAGACAGAAAAAATGAAATGCAGTAATATCTTATAACACTGCAAGTTTGTACTTATCTCAGCTTGTAATAAAGTTGCTGCAGCTCAAGTATGGAACTATTCAGCAGAAATAATTTCAGAGATAAGGGACTAAGACTTTAAGGCACAGAGAAACCCTCTAGGCTAAGACTTCTACACTGAATGTCAATGAACTGAGAAGAATAAACCCACTAACTGCAGACACAGAAAAAACTCACAATTTTCAGTGAACAAATAAAAAAGAAAATAAATGCAGTACTATTTTTAACACAAATTCAATGAAACAATGAAACAGAAAAAATCTACACAAAACATGAATTTTGAAGGGAATAAATTATGCAGCCAAGATCAATTTCAGAAAAAAATTTAAGGAAGGAAAAATTAGGCAAGACCCCTTAAAAAAAAAGAAA